>NC_056746.1:1117495653-1117545653 GCF_019279795.1 Protopterus annectens | reverse complement strand
CACCTTGCATATCAATGTCCTAGAGATGAGGGTAGTGCTTTTGACGTTGCAGGCACTTCACAGCCTTCTACAGATTGGGACAATTGCAGTACAAACTGACAACATGTCTTGTCTGGTAAATCAACAAACGGGGGGGGGACCAGGTCTTATCCCCTTTGTCGCGAGGCCATGAGATGAGGGTGGTGCTTTTGACGTTGCAGGCACTTCACAGCCTTCTACAGATTGGGACAATTGCAGTACAAACTGACAACATGTTCTCGTCTGGTACATCAACAAACGGGGGGGGAACCAGGTCTTATCCCCTTTGTCGCGAGGCCATGAGAGTGTGGGAAGCGGGACGGTCCAACATCCTAGCAGACTGGCTCAGTCGTTCGATTCTGACTCCGTACGAATGGTCACAATCCTCTAGTAGCGAACAAATATTTGCCCTATGGGGGCAACCCTGTTGCAGTCTTTTTGCCTCTCCTTCAAATACCAAATGCAACAGTTACTTTGCTCTAATTCCCCCTAAGGGGGAGTTTGAGACTGTCTGGTACATGCTTGGCCTCCCGGTCTCCTTTACGCTTATCCTCCTTTGCCCATGATGCTAAAACTCCTACAGAAAGCCAGTCAGCTGGGGAGCAAAATGATCCTCATTGCCCCATTCTGGCCTCGTCAAACATGGTTCCCGTACCTGTGGTCTCACCTAATTCCTAATTCATCCACCATGTATTTTGGATCCATTCCCGGATCTCATTACCCACCCTCTGGGTCTCCCGGCCCCCAACCTGGTCAACCTCAAGCTGACTGCTTGGTTGCTCCATTTCCACTCCTGATTAGGACTCCCGGAATCTCCTCACCAGTCAAAGCCATCCTAGTAGCAGCACATAAACCTTCCACCAGAGTCTACTGAAGCAAGTGGAAATGTTTCTCAATCTGGGCGGAACACCATTTGGATCCTTTCACAGCGCCTCTCATGTCGGTTTTGGAGTTTTCATCAAGGGACTAGCTGCTGTAAGTAGAGGTACAACTGGCAGCCATTTCGCATCATCATGTAGGGCATGAATCAGGCCCTCTGACTGCTAAGCTTTGTAAAGCTTTCCTCAAGGGTACTTTCCTTCGCAGACCTCCAGTCAGGGAGGTAGTACCCCCATGGGATTTGTCTGTGGTTCTCCAAGCCTTGACTAGCCCTCCTTTCGAGCCAGCGGCCACGGTTGATCTTAAATATCTCTTGGAAAACTGCCTTAGTGGCCATTACTTCAGCTAAAAGGGTCTCTGAACTTCAGGCTCTGTTAAGCTGCCATATTTATCCTTCCATCCAGATAGTTTACCTCAGGATCAATCCGTCCTTTCTGCCTAAGGTGTCTTCAGAAGCTAATATTAATCACTCTATTAATCTTCCTGTGTTCTTTCCCCATTACCAGAACAAAGGAGAATATAAGCTGCATTCCTGGAGGTACACAGACAATTACGTTTTTATACTCCTCGAACATAGGCAATCTGACCAGTTGTTTGTCTCCTTTGCCAAAACAAGTTTAGGTAAGTCCATTTCTAAAGTTACACTATCACGGTGGATAGCTAATTGTATCCTCTTAGCGTATCTGAGTTCGGGAAGGCCTGCACCTCGGGGGGTTCGAGCTCATTCTACTAGGGCTGTCGCTGCTTCGGCGGCTTTTAAATCTAGGGTCCCCTTAGATATTTGTTCCGCAGCCACTTGGTCCTCATCTCATACCTTTATCAGCCATTACAAACTGGATGTCTCCAAAGGTAGGGTGTCCTTTGGCTCTGCAGTGCTCCGGAATGTTCTTCCATAAAGGCCACCCAGGATTCAGGTAGCTGGGGACTCTGTCCCAAAGGTTGCTGACAAATGAAGTTCCTACTTCAGATTTAGAAGTTATGTACTCACCATAACGTTCCATCTGAGTAGGTATCTTCATTTGTCTGCAACCATCCCCCCTCCTTCCCCCAACCTTTAGGATCTGTCTTGGATTAGCCCCTTCCGGGGCACCTTTACATTGCTTATATTGGGCAAACTTGATCTGAGGTCTGTTAGGGTTGTCAGCGGATTATGGGTAAAGGGAGGAGCTAGGAGCTCGGATCTATGCTGTGGTAAAAGTTGCCAACTCGGATCCGAGATCTGATCCGTATCCCAAAGGTTGCAGACAAATGAAGATACCTACTCAGATGGAACGTTATGGTGAGTACATAACTTCTAATTTTTGCACTGCAGCTTCCAGTGGGCGGAGCATACGCCTTTTCGCATAATCAAATTGTCCTCACATTTCAAACATAATCCTTATGAATGGCAAGCTTTTTTTTATAGTGGCAGATGTTCTTGTTACCCTGCTGCAGTCATCACACTTGGGTTATCCTGCCGTCTGGCGGTCCCGCAGTAGGCCCAAATTCCAAAGTATTGGTCTGGCATTGGTTGCTGTCGCTTCTTCCCTGAAGTCAGTGCGTCAGGGGTATACAAGAGGCATCCACCATTTTCTTCAGTCTTTCTTGCCTCGCGGTGCCCGAAGCAGAAGTTCGCAAGTGCTGGTCGGCCGACATCTGAGATTTTAGATTTGAATTTCAGTCCGAAGTCTTCAATAAAGCTAAGTACCCCATTGGGGAACATTTTCTTGCCTCAGTCCAATGTCAGAAAAAGTTAACAGTTGCATTTCTTGTGGGAAGCAAGTACCTCATAAGGACTTCCTATTGCATTCCTTGCCTAGGCCCAGACCACAGTGTCACAGGTTGTCGGTTTTGTGCTAGGTTTAATAAACGCACTATCAAATGCCGTTTTGACTTCGCACGGCATTACTTTGGTAGGAAATTCAATTATATCATGCCGTCAGAGCAGCCGATGACCGCAATTCATAAAAAAAGCAAGGATAAGGACAGGCAGCCTAGGAATAAGCCAAGACCCCCAAGGCCTCAGCTGGGCCTGTCGCCAGTTCTCTGCTTTTCAGTAAAGCACCTACACAGACTCTGCCAACCACAGAGCTGGAACCCCAGACAGCTGCCGACTCCCACGCAGAGTCTACTAGGCCGACGCAGCCATCTACCAACACCGGAGCAGATTTAGACACCGGTGCAGAGGAAACGCCTTCAGTTGCAGAAGGTGTCTTCAGACAGACTACACTCACCATTAAATCTTATGCTAAACTTAAAACTCCTTTAAAACCTAAGAGAACTGTTCAGTCTACAGGTCAAGGCCCCATGCCTAAGAAACAGATGCTTAAGATGGCTGAAGATTTAATTACCCTTATCAGGGGGTGTAATGTGATCCTATCTCGCCTACATTCTCTACAGATGGGTTTGGGTTCTGAGACAATTCTCGACTCAGACTCTGCACGCTATACTATAGAACGAAGTCTCTTATTGGCTGAGCCACCTCATATCCCAGGATGCCCCACTACTGCTTCCCCAGATCTCGTTTGCCGCTTCTACAGCATAGACGTGGTCTCGGACTTGGCTGAGCTAAGTGCCTTCTAGTACAATTTCTGTCAAATTTTGCTAAAATTACCCAAAAGCTGTTTTAACAGCTATTTGTTGTTGTGTGACTGATTTTCCTTCAAAGTTTGTGGTAAAAATTGTGTTTTTTCTGTTAAGGATCCTGTGTAAGTTAGAGGGGCCTTTGCCTAGCCCTCACACTTTAGTTAGGGCTGTTTAACAGTTTTCTCATTGCGTGATTCTACTTTTTACAACTTTGTGGTAAATTGTATTTTATACTTGGTAGCAAGTGTTCCCGCTTAACTTAGAGGGACCTTGCCTTAGTTTTAGTGTATTTTTTCTTTAGTCAGTGTAGTTCAGTGGAAATAGATAGCCATGTCTTAAGAACATAGGCCATCAGGGTTTAAAAAATGTTCAAAATGCTCTTAGCAAATGGTCGTCCCTAATGGACATTTTGTATGTGTATACTGTTTGGGGCCGAAGCACCTACAGGAATCCTGTAGCATTTGCCACGCTTTTTCCTCTCGCGTGCTCCAAGAGAGGAAAAATAAGTTGATTTTGAAAGGGCTTAATCTGAAGTAGGAGATTCATTCGTCTGCAACCTGTGGGTTATGGATCCGATATCGGATCCGAACCGGCATGGTTTACCAGCTATGGATCCAAGCTCTCAGCTCCTCCCCTCACCCATAATGCCCTGCTCTACCCTCATGACCTCAGATCTCGTTTGCCGCCCTGGTGACCAGATTGTGTTTCTAAGCTCTTCAGCTAAGTGCAGTTTTATTAGTCTTTAAAGTACTAATTTTTGAAGTTTTGTGTGAAAGTTGTGTGGAAGTGTAGGTTTCCCTATTATTTAGTTATACTTTTACTGTTTTAAAATTTAAATTTACTTTTCCCTCCCCTCGCTGGTAGCGTAGTGTGTGTTTGGGCCTGTTGAGTGGTTTTTTGTTACTTTGCTTAACTTTAGTTTAAGTAACCTTTTTTGCTTTTGGGATGTCTGAACAACCCAAAGCTGTGTTCTCCAGTGCTCGAGTGTGGCCATAAGCTTTCCCCGGCTGATGGCCACACTCGGTGTGTTAGATGCCTTGGGGTTGAAGACCTCACTTCTGGATGTTCCATTTGTGTAGGGTTCAACCCCAGGGCATTGAAGGAGCGGAGGTCCAAGCTTGTCTTGGCGGGTCTTTTACCGCCGGACTCTGCTCCGGCCTCCGCTCCTTCGGGGGTAACAGTTTCTACGGTTGTCTCCTCTCCGGCTCCCCCTCCTCCTCCTGGGACTCAACCTCCCTGTAGTGGTTCGGAGGAGAGGGAAGCTAGAAAGAAGGACCGGAGGGAGAAGCACCATAAGCGGCGGGCCGAGACCTCTGTTTCGGCCCCGCCAGCCAAGCTGGCTTCTCCTCCGGCCTCCTTGTCTGCTGGCTCTCCCCTTTTTCGGCTCCGGTCTCCAGTGTGTTTTTCACCGGGACCTGAGGAGGAGGAGACCCAATCTCCGTCGAGGCTATCGAGGAGGCACTCAAGGCCTACCTCGGTAGCCTCTTCGAGATCAACTTATAGCCTGTCAGACGCTGATCTGGACCGGATGATGAGAAGGTTCATCCAGGCCCAGATGCAGATGGGAGTGCTCTTGCCCCCTGGGGAGCTCGACCCCTTTTTCAAGCCAATTGCTCCTTCTCCGACCCGCCACCCGGTTCGAGCAGTTGGAGCTGAGCAGCTTCGGAGCCGGGGGTGGGTCGGCGCCAATGGTACTTCGGATCCGACCCTGCCCTCGAGTGCTTCGGATCCGACCTCTCTGAGCCTGGATCTGAGCTTCGGATCCGGGGGATCAGTGCTCCTTCGGCGCCGTCTGTCGGAGCGCACTGTCCCTTCGGATCAGAGCGCTTCGGCGCCGGCTCCGATCCACTCCTCGGATCCGAGGGGGAGCCGATTGTCGGATCCTTTGGTCGAGGTCGGCTCCCCTTCGGCTTTGATGTAGTGGAGAGGGCCCTGTTGAGGGTCTCCGGACCCCCGGCACTTGCTTCGCGGCCCCGCCTCCCTCTGCACTGGGTCAGGCTTCCACCATCCGCCCTGGGGACAGCCCGCTTGTGCCCCAAGCTGTTCCCTGGAACAGGTTACTGTTTGCGAGGAGTCCTCTGACAGCCCCCCGGAGGATGTTCCCCGCAAACATACGTGCAAAAGGAGGCACATTGACTCCCCCGAGTCTCTCAGACACGGATTTGGAGGAAGGGGGAAGGCTCCCCACGGTCACCCCCCCCGAGGATGTCTCATTTGGAGACATCATGGAAATGCTCCGCATAAGGGGGGGGGGGTCTGCCCCCAAGTCTTCCTCGGACGAGTCCGTGTTCTTGGAGGCATTTGAAGCGGGTCCATCTACCTCTTGGGTGCCCCCTCCTGCCGACCCCCTGGTGGACCTCATTACCACCAGGGCGTGGAAGGAACCGGACACCGTGGAGCCAATCCCTAAAAGGCCCGACCGTATTCAGTCCCCTGGCTGACCGTGCTCATTGGAGTAAGGGGCCTCCGGTAGATGCAGTGTTGACTGCGGCGGCCACCAAGAGGGAACTTGCTCAGGAGAGTCCCTCAGTCCATCCCCCGAGCAAGGAGTCTCGGATGATGGACCGCTTGGGGAAGCGGATGTTTAGTTCAGCGACCTTCTCAGTGAGGGCGCTGAACTATCTGGCACACGTGATTAGGATGCAGCGCGATCTTATTAAAGAATATGCTGCATCCCCCCCAGAGTCCATGTCTGAGGAGGACAAAGTGCTGCACTCCACCCGCATGGCCACTCAGGTCCGTCACCAATACCTCTATGCGGCTACTGTCCCATGCTATGGAAGGTGCCGCTAGAGCAGCAGGGGCAGGCCTAGTTACTAGACGTCAGGCCTGGCTCCGTCATTGCGATTTCTCAGAGCCCTTCAAGGCGTCATTTGCAAACACCCCCTTCGATGGTTCTGCCCTCTTTGGCAAAGCTGTTCGTGACACTTTGACCCAGAGCGAGAAGGACGGGAAGACGCTGTCTGCCGTCTGAATCCGCTTCTCTGCTCCCCAGAGGCCCTATTCTAGGAACCAAAAGGGACAGAAGATGTGGTTCCGGAAGTCGCAGCAATCTCAGTCTGCTCCGGACAACCAGTCCTTCCATGGCAGAGGAGGACAGGGAGGACGCCGCCCTAGGGGCAGAGGGGCTCCCAGGAACTTCGGGTCCAGAGAACCCTTCTCTGAACGGCCCGCGCAGCAGCCATGAGGGGTTGCCCGGCTGCTCCACTCTGGAGGCAGTCGGGGGACGTTTTCCGGAGCACCTAGCGGCATGGGAGTCAATAACATCAGACCGCTGGGTCCTCCAGATCATATCCAGAGGATACCGTATATACCCCTTCTTCACTTGCCAAAATTGAAGTCCCTCCCCGACGTCCCACCCGGTCAGCGGGAGGCCGCTTTGGCAGAAATTGGCCATCTGCTAAAGAAAAGAGCCATCCAGCCTATCCCCCCAGATCGGATCGGGGTTCTACTCCAGGTTCTTTTTAGTGCCCAAAAAAGACTGGGGATATAAGACCAATTTTAGACCTTTCACTCTTGAACCTGGCAGTTCCCAAGGAGAAGTTCCGAATGGTCATGCTGCAGTCTATTCTCCCCCTTCTGGGAGAAAATCACTGGATGTGCTCCATAGACCTCAAGGATGCGTACTACCACATACTAATGGACAGACGCTCCAGGTTGTTTCTCCGCTTCCGGCTGGGAGCCAGTCACTACCAGTTCCGGGTCCTTCCCTTTGGTCTCACCACAGCCCCCAGGGTGTTCACCAAAGTATTAGCAGTGGTAGCGGCCCACCTGAGGCTTCAGGGGGTACAGGTCTTTCCCTACCTGGACGACTGGCTCCTCACCGCCCCAACAAGGCATCTACTACTATTGGCGCGAGACTCCTTTCTCCATCTTGCTCCCCGTCTGGGCATCACTATAAACAAATCCAACCTAGCACCCACGCAGTTCATAGATTTTATAGGTGCCAGGTTAGACACAAGGAGATTAAAAGCCTTCCTCACTGCGGACAGAGTTCAAAGTCTGCAACTCCAGGTGCGGGCCATTCTCCACTCAAGCTCAGTTCCGGCGGAGTTGGTCCTGAGGGCTCTAGGGTCCATGGCGGCTGCTATAGCGCTTCTTCCTCTCGCCAGGTTCAACATGCGCATCCTCCAATGGACACTCCTAGTCCAGTGGTCGTATCTTGCTCTTCTATGCATCATCCCATTGCGATCAGCAAGGCTTGCAAGCTGTCCCTCCTGTGGTGGCTTCACTCCAGATCTCCACGGAGGCCTCCCATTTTGTGCTTCTCCCCCTCTCGCCACGGTGACCACGGACGCCTCCTGCCTCGGGTGGAGGGGGCATTTTGCAGGCCGGACCGTCCAAGGCACGTGGAACGATTCAGAGACCTTACTGCATATCAACGTTCTAGAGATGAGAGCAGTGCTCTTAGCGTTGCTAGCACTTAAGGCCTTTCTTCCCTTGGGAACAATTGCGATTCAATCGGACATGTCGGTTGTCTGGTATATCAACAAGCAAGGAGGAACCAGGTCTTACCCTCTTTGTCGAAGTCATGAGAGTTTGGGAATGGGCAATCGCCACCAACCGCTTTCTCATAGCAACGCATATTCCGGGTCGGTCCAACGTCCTGGCGGACAAACTCAAGTCGCACCATTCTCACCCGTTACGAGTGGCCTCTCAATACTCGGGTAGCGGAATGCATATTCGCACGGTGGGGAACTCCTTGTTGCGATCTTTTTGCCTCTCCCTCAAACACCAAGTGCGACGGTTTTTTCGCTCTGATACCTCCTCCCAGAGGTTCCCCAAGAGACGCTCTGGTGCATGCTTGGCCACCCTTCTTTATGCTTATCCCCCCTTGCCTCTGATGCTCCAAGTTCTTCAGAAAGCCTCTCGGTTGGGGTGCAGAATGATTCTCATTGCTCCGTTTTGGCCTCGACAGATCTGGTTCCCCTTCCTAAGGTCTCACTCTGTGAATCCTCCTATCTCCTCCATCCCACTTATCTCCTCCGAACCTGGACAACCTGAAGCTGACCGCTTGGCTGCTCCAGTTCCACTCTTGATCAGGACTCCCGGTATTTCGTCCCCTGTTAAGGCCATCCTGGTGGCAGCTCATAAGCCATCCACTAGGAAAGTCTACCGCAGCAAGTGGAAACTGTTCTCGTTGTGGGCGGAGCGGCAAGGCCTAAACCCCTTCACAGTTCCTCTCCCTTTGGTGCTTGATTTCTTAACCATTCTTTTTTTAATGATGGTGCCAGCAGTTCCACGGTCAAAGTACAACTTGCGGCAATTTCCCATTATCGCATTGGTCATGACTCTAATCCACTGATGTCGGCCAAGTTGTGTAAGATTTTCCTTAAAGGTACTTTTCTTCTCAGGCCCCCTGTAAAGCAAGCGTTCCTCCTTGGGACCTTTCCTTAGTTCTCCAGGCCTTGACCCCCTTCGAACCGGCGGCTACGGTAGATCTGAAATTCTTATCTTTCAAGACCGCCTTCTTAGTAGCCATTACTTCGTCCAAGAGAGTTTCAGAGCTTCAAGCATTATCAGCTAAACCTCCTTACTTGGTCTTTCATCCGGACCGTGTTTACCTCAGGACCAACCCGTCCTTTCTTCCTAAGGTAGCTTCTGAAGCTAACATTAATCAATCCATTAACCTCCCTGTCTTTCCTAAATATGAAAACAAAGGTGAATACAAGCTTCACTCCTTAGATGTTCACAGACAACTTAGATTTTATCTAAACAGGACGGCTGGTCATAGGCAATCCGACCAGTTCATTTCCTTTGCTAAATTTAATTTGGGCAAACCAATTTCTAAAGTCTCATTATCTTGCTGGATTTCACAATGTATTTTATTGGCTTATCAAGCTTCGGGAAGGCCCGCACCGGAGGGTGTACATGCCCATTCAACCCGGTCAGTCTCTACCTTGGCAGCCTTTAAGGCTAGGATTCCTCTAGATGATATTTGTGCAGCAGCCACGTGGGCTTCATCTCATACTTTTATTTCCCACTACAAGTTGGATCTTGCATCTAGGGGTAGAGCATCCTTTGGCTCCACGGTGCTCCGGAATATCCTTCCATGATGGCCGGCCAAGATTCGGGTAGCTGGGGACTCTAGGTTGCAGACAAATGAATCTCCTACTTCAGATTTAGAAGTTATGTACTCACCATAACGTTCCATCTGAGTAGGTGTATTCATTTGTCTGCAACCATCCCGCCCTCCTATCCCCCTGGCCTTTCAGTTTCCTGCATATGTTGTTACCCCTTTCAGGGTGTTCTTGCTGTTGGCAAACTCGATCTGAGGTCATGAGGGTAGAGCAGGGCATTATGGGTGAGGGGAGGAGCTGAGAGCTTGGATCCATAGCTGGTAAATCATGCCGGTTCGGATCCATAACCCACAGGTTGCAGACAAATGAATACACCTACTCAGATGGAATGTTATGGTGAGTACATAACTTCTAATTACCCCTTCCTTTGAGGAAGCCCTATCTTCCTCGTCGAGGAAGAAAAAAATCTTCGGCTCCGACCAGCCCGTCTGATCCGGCAGCAAAAAAGTCAAGGCAGGCTTCTCCGTCGGCTCCACGGACTTCGGAGCCGAGGGCGGAACGGTCTGCCTCGATGTCTCCAGCCTTGACTCCTCTGGTTTCGGAGCAGAGAGCTCGGGCATAGAGAGGCGAGTTATCTCCATCGGCTCCACTGCCTTCGTAGCCGAGGAAGGTTGCCCGCTCAGACTCTTCCTCTTCGGTCCCGAAGTCCACATCTGCTCCGAGGGAATTTGCGGTAGTGGTGGAATCTCCCTCGGCGCCGATACTTCTCGAAACCATTCGGGACTTCGGAGCCAGTCCCCCCAGTTTTTCGGAGCCGGCGGAGAAGTCGACTCGGACCTGGTCGGTCTCTTCTCGGTCCTCTGTCAGATTCGGATGTAGACAGGGTGCTTCAAAGGCTGTTTCAGTCTCCTGTCTTTCAAAAGTTGGTCTCTGCTCCGGAGCAGTCTTCCCACCCTGCCATCTTGGTTCCTCTTCCAACAGCTTTGGCGCCGTTGGAGTCGGTGTTGGTGGAGCTGGTGGAGGTTGTCTGGTCGGTTCCGATCCTAACTCCAACCCCGCCCTTCGGGTCGGTGTTCGGTACGCGGACCTCCTGTCGGCCCCGGGGGGACGCTTCGGGAACGATCCTTTCGGTTCCGAGCCTCCCTCTCGCGTCTGCGGCGGGAGCTCCTACTGCTGTTGTGGCCTTGGGGGTTGAACCTTCCCAGGATTGTGGGGGTCCTGTCTTCAAGGCCATGAGGAGTGCCTTGGCCAAATCCTCTTTGGCCACTTCTACCATCTCACCACCACCTTCCCTTGGCACAGAGACCGATTCCTTTGCAATCCCCCCTGTCTCACGACAGCGGAGCCCTGGGGTCTGAGGTTACCCCCGTCGGGGGTTCCCTTCTTCCCGGAGGCCCCTCAGAAACGTCTTCGGAGGAACCCCCGAGGAAGAGACAATGCAAGAGGAAGCACGTTGACTCCCCTGATGAGTCTCACCTCGGATACCGACCTCTGATGCGGAAGGGTCCCCCAAGTCGTCCTCAGATGTCTCCTTTGCGGACATCTTGGAAATCCTTAAGCAACGAGGCGACTGGCAGTCCAAACCCCCTTCTGCTATGGAGTCTGTGTTCCTTAAGGCCTTCGGGGCTCAACCCTCCGCCTCCTGAGTGTCTCCGCCCTTCGATGAGCTCCTGGATTTGATCTCTCGAAGGGCGTGGGAACATCCAGACTCTGTTGAACCGGTGCCAGCTCGCCCCAATAAATTCCTTTCGGCACCCCCTGATAAGGATTTTCTTACCTAAGGTGTGGCTGTAGATGCCTTGGTGGTGGCATCTGCTGCCCAACAAGATGTGGCAGAGGCTTCAACATCCGTCCATCCTCCTAATAAGGAGTCTAGGAGCATGGTTCGGTATGGGAAGCGCACCCTTGCTTCAGCAACCTTTACATTAAGGTCTCTGAATTACCTGACTGACTTTATCTCTGAATTGCCTGACTGACTTTACGAGACTGCAGAGGGATCTGGTGAAGGAGCTGTCGGATACCCTCTCTGGTAACTTACCGGAGCAGTTAGCCCAGACGGTTAACTCCCAGTTGGCTACCCTTTCCTCCCTATCCAACTCGTCCATGAGGCTCATTTCGTATGCGGCCGAAGGAGCGAGCAGAGCGGCGGGCACAGATGTTGCTCAACAGAGACAAGCCTGGCTATGCCTGTGTCACTTTGCAGAGGCCTTTAAGTCTTCCTTTGCCGACGCCCCCTTTGATGGGTCCCCCCTTTTTGGGCCCAAGGTAAAGGACACTAACTCGCTGCGAGCAGGAGGGTAAGACTTTAACTGCCGTAGGGGCCCGGTTTTCCACTCCCTTCAGACCTTATCCCAAGACTCGAAGAGGAGGGAAAATGTGGTTCCGTAAGTCTCAAGCCTTACTCATCGCAGCAGAGCTATTTCCCCTTCTAGAGGCAGTGGAAGGGGAAATTTTCAGGGAGACGCCATTCCAGGGGTGGCAGAGGCCCCCGCAACACTGGAGACCGCGAGTCCTTTCGTGGCTCCTCCTCTTTACAGCATCCCTGAAGGAGTGCCCGATTGTGCAGCTCCGGAGCCAGTCGGGGGTCGTTTTTCGAGGCACCTAAAGGCCTGGGAAAGTATCACCCAGGTCAGATGGGTGCTCCGAATCATCGCCGGAGGTTACTTACCCCCCCCCACCACCACCACCATCCCAGAGAATCCCGGACCCGCCTCCCAGTCAACGGGATATGGCAGCCATCAAAATTTCAAAGCTGCTTCAAAAAGGAGTCATCCAACCTGTCCCCGCAGATCAGGCCGGATCAGGGACTTACTCAAGATTCTTTTTGGTACCAAAAAAGACCGGGGACCTGAGGCCAATTTTGGATCTCAGCAGATTAAACCGATCAGTGAAAGTCCAAATTCCGGATGGTCACCTTGCAAACCATTCTCCCGCTTCTGGAGAACGGTGTTTGGATGTGCTCCATAGATCTGACGCCTGTTATCACAAAACCGATCAGTGAAAAAGTCCAAATTCCGGATGGTCACCTTGCAAACCATTCTCCCGCTTCTGGAGAACGGTGTTTGGATGTGCTCCATAGATCTCAGACGCCTGTTATCACATTCTGATAGATCAGGCGTCAAGGAGACACTTGCGCTTCAGCCTGGGGGACAGTCATTTTCAGTTCCGTGCACTGCCCTTTGGTCTCACCATAGCCCCCAGGGTGTTCAAATGTTTGGTAGTGGTGACTGCTCACCTGAGAAGTCTAGGATTCCAGGTGTTTCCATACCTAGACGACTGGCTCCTTACTGCCACTTCAAGGCATCTACTCTTAAAAACTCTAGCAGCCACTATCTCCCTAGGCAGCTCCTTAGGAATCGCATTCAATTGGACGAAATCCGTATTGCTACCATCACAGCGTATTCTGTTTATTGGTGCAGAAATAGACTCAAGGCAGATGCGATAGCAACATTGCAGTCTCAGGTTCGGGCGTTACTCCCCAGACGTCGCGCTCCAGCGAGAATGGTCCTACAGCTGTTAGGTTCCATGTCAGCCACCATTCTTCTCGTCCCCTTGGCAAGATTGCATATGAGGATACTCCAGTGCCTCAGTCCAGTGGTCTTATCAAGACCTCCCACTCAGTCACCAAATAGGGATCACAGAGACGTGCAAACAGGATCTTCGTTGGTGGCTTCTTTCCTCCAACCTGGATCAGGGGCGACCCTTCATTCCCCCATCCCCCTCAGCCACGTTGACTACGGACGCCTCCCAGCCAGTGTGGGGGGGACATTATCTGGGCAGGTCGGTCCAAGGCACGTGGCACTCCCAACAAGCATCTTCTCCACATCAATATCCTGGAAATGAGGGCAGTGCTTGAAGGTATGGGATTGGGCGATTGCTACCAAACGCTTTCTAGTGGCAACTCGCATTCCAGGAACATCCAATGTGATAGACAGACTGAGCAGGACTATTCTCTCCCCTCACGAATGGTCCTTGAATCACAAAGTAACATCACAGATTTTCACGAGATGGGGAGTTCCATGTTGCAATCTTTTCGCAACTCCCCTCAATGCAAAATGCCAACAGTTCTTTTCTCTCATTCCAGTTCCTGGGGAGACCCCCAAGGATGCTCTGATCCAAGCTTGGCCCCCCAGTCTGCTATACACCTTTCCACCGGTTCCCCTTTTCCCCAAGCGGATTCAGAAGGCGATCCGATTGAGAAGCAAAATGATTCTAATCGCCCCATACTGGCCTCTTCATGTTTGGTTCCTCTTTCTTCGCAAGTATGCATTGGACGGTCCATGGTTCCTGGACCAAGTTCCGGACCTCCTGACGCATCAGTCAGGACAGCTCCATCAGTCCCTCCATTCATTGAAGCTAGCAGCTTGGCTACTCCTCTTCCGACCATAGTTAGGAGCCATTCTTTCGACCCTGAAGTCATGCATATTTTGTTCTCGGCCCACAAGACTTCTACTAAAAAGATGTATAGTAGTAAATGGAAGAGATTTGCTATTTGGGCCCAACTCCAAGGATTAGACCCTATGACTGCTTCTGTGTCAGAGGTTCTGAAGTTTTTAACTTCCCTGTTCAACCAGGGTTGTTCAGTGTCTACCATCAAAGTTCAATTGGCAGCTATTTCTAATTTTCATGAGAACACAGAACCATCTTTAATGAGCAACAAGTTGTGCAAAGCTTTTATTAAAGGAGCTTGGCTTTTACGGCCCCCTATATCGCATCCTGCACCACCGTGGGACCTTAACGTAGTGTTAGGCGCATTAACAGCACCCCCCTTTGAGCTGGCAGCAACCTGTGATTTGAAATTTCTTTCTTGGAAGACTGCCCTCCTAGTTGCTATCACATCAGCCAGGCGAGTTTCGGAACTTCAAGCCTGGTGTCAAACCACCATATCTGGTATTTCACAAGGATAGAGTATCTTAGACCAAATCCATCCTTTATACCAAAGGTTTGTTCTAACTTTTGTTTGCAACAATCACTGGAATTACCGTTTTTTTTCCTAAGTATACAAACAGAGCTGAGTATACCTTTCACAGCTTAGATGTGCACAGACAATTACGTTTCTATTTGGATAGGACACAACAAGCACGAAAATCAGATCAACTGTGTCTTTCTCTGACAATAAATTGGGCAAATGAAAGTCACTATTGCCAAATGGATCAGACTGTCATATTTACCGCATTTCAAATAAGGACCTTAAATCCCCGTGAAAGCTCGTACCAGGGCTATGGCCACTTCGGCAGCCTTTCATTCCAAGTTCTCTATTAATGACATCTGTGCGGCTGCTACGTGGTCTACTCTACACACCTTTATCTCACTACAAATTGGATGTGGCATCTAGGGGTCGAGCTGCCTTCGGTTCCACGGTTCTCCGGACCGTTTTCCAGTGAGCCACCCAGGAATTGGTTGCTAGGGACGCTGTCCCATCTGTAGAGAATGTAGGTGAGGTAGGATCACATTACATCTTTTAGTTATGTACTTACCATAACTTTAGATGAATGGGATCCATCTCGCCAATAACCCACCCTCCTTCCCCCTACCTTGGAGGCCAGAAGAGACCGGACGGTCCGAATACAACTGTTTCCTCTCTTGGAACACCTGGCAATCTTATAACAGTCTGTGTGTGTGCATGTGTGCGGACAAACAAGATCTGGGGAAGCAGTAGTGGGGGCATCCTGGGATATGAGGTGGCTCAGCCAATAAGAGACTTCGTTCTATAGTATAGCGTGCAGAGTTGGAGCAGAGAATCGGCTCCGAACCCATCTGTAGAGAATGTAGGCGAGATGGATCCCATACATCTAAAGTTATGGTAAGTACATAACTAAAAGTTCCCATCCCCCTCCTGATAAAAGACCAAGACAGGAGGATTATGCATCCTCTGGCCAGGTTTCTCTCTCCTCAGATTCTTAGGAACAGGATTACACTTTTCCACCTTATGAGGATTCTGATGCTGAAGACTCTATTCCCTTAGCATCTCCCCCTGAAGACTACTCCTTTGGGGAAACATTACATACCATGAGGGAGCATTTCCACTGGGAAGGCCAGGATTACTCAGATTCTAAGAAAAGGCTCAAGAGTTCCTTTTATTACCCCAGCACAGACCTCTTGCTATTCCTCCTGTTTTAGATATTGTGGATGTCTACTTGGTGTCTAAATCCAGACTCTCTATCTCCTGCTCCAGCCAAACCAGACAGATACTACAGAGTACCTGACTCGCACAAATTCCTTTATAAAAGCCCTGTAGCTGACCAGAAACCATTTCCCAGGGTCCTAAGGGAGCAAAGGCTCCTATGGCTAAAAATCCTGTGCCCTCAGATTCCAGAGTCCTAGATAGATGGGGAAAGAAAATATACACTTCTGCAACTCTGGCTATGAGAGCATTAAATTGCCAGTTTCACATGTTGAAATAACCATTCCTGATGTCACAGTTAAAACAAAAAATGAGCACACATTCAGAACAGCCTGAATTCAAGGAAATGTGCGATCTGTTGCATGCCGCTGAACAGGTGGGCAAGCATACTTTACAATGCAGATTTGATTCATTGGAAGCTTCCAGTAGAGCAGCTGTTACTGTCATTCGTAGACATGCTTGGTTAAAAGAGCAAACCCTCCCTGACAATGTTAAAGCAAAATTATTAGATGCACCTTTACAACAGGATGTATTTGGTGTCAAAGCAGAAGAGGTTTTAAAGAAAATGGAGGATAAGGCTAAATCTATGCAAACTGTCAAGGATTTCTTGCAGGTACAACCCCCTCGCTTCAGCAGAAATTGGCCAGCAAAAATTGGTCCTTGCCAGCTCAAGACAGATCAGAGGGGCAAATACAGATGCCAGAGGTCAGTCACAGGGCCCTTGCATACCTCGCCAATGGGGTTCTGCTACCGAGAAAGGAGAAGACAGGCCCCAAGCTAGCAGAAGGCAGACACAATGACTCTATCCTCAACCTACCAAGCAAATCTCTCCTGGCAACACACTTGGGAGGAAAACTAGCCTTTTTTTTGCAGACAACTGGCACATCATCATCAAAAGACAAATGGGTTCTAAACATCTCTCAAGGATACATGTTCCACTTTCATACCTTACCAAGGATCAAAGGAATGCCAAACCTGCCACCAAATCAATGGGCAGAGGCACAAAAACAAATTATAGCCCTCATGAACACGAGAGCCATTCAACAGGAGCAGGGACAAGGATTTTACTCGAGACTCTTCCTAGTACCAAGAAAGGACAAAGCATGGAGGCCCATTCTGGATCTTTCAATTCTGAACACCTGTCTGAAAGTACCAAAATTCAAGATGCTAACACTACAGCAGCTTCTTCCCATGCTGGGCGGAAATGCTTGCCTAGTCACTTTTGACCTCAAGGAGGCATACCTGTATGTCCCAATCAGACAAAATTGCAGAAGATACCACCGCTTCATTGCAGGTTCAACGCATTATTAATTCTCTGCACTGCCCTTTGGCTTATCTACTGCGCCCAGGGTCTTCACAAAATGCCTGGCACCAGTAATTGCATACTGCAGACAAAGGGGAATTCAAATATACCCTTACCTAGACTGTCTTATTCAAGCAGAAAGCAAGGACATTCTTCTACAGCATCTGGCATTTGTCAAACACCTATGTTGCCTAGGGTACATAGTAAACGAAAAGAAATCAAAACTAGTGCCCTCACAAAACATAACATTCCTGGGTGCCAGCTTCAATACAGCGGCCCAGATGGCTTATCTCACGCCAGACAAACGACAGCTGTTTCAATATTTCAAAATAATGGCAACAAAGACCCAACTCCCTGCAAGAAAAATTCTGCAGGCCTTGGGATTCATGGCATCTTGCATTCTACTAATACCATTTGCAAAACTGCATATGAGGAAGTTACAATGGTAACTGAAAAGTGTATGGACTCAGCACAGCCACAGCTTGGAAACAATGATTCCACTCATTCCTTGCCTTCAACAGGAGTTTCTATGGTGGGCACAGGTATGTCACCTCAACAAGGGTCAGCCTTTCACCTTACCCAACAGCCAGGCAAACTATGACAACAGATGCATCGGACTATGCCTGGGGAGCTCACATGGCAGGACAGTGCATTCAGGTCAAATGGACTACAGATCAGAGACACCTGCATATCAATCAGAGAGGGCATTCTGCACTGTTAGCATTTAACAGCTTTCAAAGACCTTCCTTACCTAGGACTAAGGACAGACAACACCACAGTTATCTGGTACATAAACAAGCAAGGGGACACACATTCCTACCCTCTTTGCAGGCTAGCAGTGACCTTGTGGAACACTGCACTATCTTACCAGGTTCAATTACAAGCACAATTCCTGCCAGGAAAGAAAAACACATTGACAGACTATCTAAGCAGAAACATCATGGATCCACACGAATGGAAACTAGATTCACAAGTATTTGCAATGATGGCTCAAAAATGGGGGCGCCCTGACATCTGTTTGCAAGCCCCCACAACCACCAACTGCAGAAATTTTGCACAAGGACCTTCCATCCACTAGCTTGGAAAGTGGACGCACTCTCATTCAGTTGGAAAACATTGACAGGTGTATGCCTTCCCTCCACTGCCTCTTCTAGCAAAGGTCCTGCGCAGTCAGATTAGAGAGGCCACAAATGATTCTCGTTGCACCAGATTGGCCACGCCAACATTGGTATCCAATTTTAAGGACCAGGGCCCACTATGGATTTTGCCACAAATTCCTCACCTGCTCACCCAGCGGGACAATCTGGTTCTACACAGCCAGCTCAAGACTTTACATCTGGCTGCAAATTACCTAAACAACCAACCAACACCTTTATCCAAAGCTGTTATGGATGTCATTCTGGAGGCCAGGAGGCCCAGCACCAGGAAAACCTGTTCAGACAAATGGAAAAGATTTTGCTCCTGGAACCAGGCTAAAGGCCTAAATCCCCTGGAGCCAAACATTCCTCAGATTCTACAATATTTAACTGAGCTGTTACACACAGGACTTTCCTTTTCATCTATTAAGATCCACACCTCAGCAATTTCAGCTCATTGCAGCACGGATACTCTATTTTTACATCCACTCCTAAGACAGTACCTCGGAGGGGCTAAGAACTTAAGACCGCCAAGGAGAGCTCAAACACCTACTTGGGATCTCAACTTTGTCCTGGAAAAGCTTACACTGCCGCCCTTTGAACCAGCTTTTTCAACTGATTTAAAATTTCTTTCATGGAAAACTGCCCTACTAGCAATAACCTCAGCTAGAATAGCCTGAGCTACAGGCACTAATGGCAGTGGAACCTTTCATTTTTCATAAAGACAGTTTCTCTACGGACTAATCCTTTATGCCAAAGGTGGTATCCAGTGTGGCCCTAAACCAAACCATTCACTTGCCCACTTTCTTCCCATATCCCCAGAATAAAGGAGACTCCTGCACTCTTTGGACATTCACAGGGAATTGCGTTACTACTTGGATAAAACTAAGGCTTTCAGAAAAACTGACCAGCTCTTTGTAGCCTATGCTACAGGATCACAAGGAAATGGATAGGACATTGCATACATTTCTGCTGCACACATCATGGGGAAATCAGTACCTGCTAACATTAAGTCCCACTCCACCAGGGCTACATCAGCAGCCTTTCTCAGGGGAGTGCCAACCAAGGATATTCTGGAAGCTGCTACTTGGAGTTCAATGCACACCTTCACCAAACACTATCACTTACCTCTTTACTCTTAAGACTAGAGCTGGTTTTGCCACTGCAGTTTTGTAGGGCCTGCTAGCCTCTTCTAACCCTGTTTGACTCCACCTCCCCTCCTTAGCTTTGGAATTCAACCCAAGTGTGATGACTGCAGCAGGGTAACACGATGAACTTAGTACCGTTTTGTACCTACCATAAATGTAGATGTTGGTGTTCACCCTACTGCAGTCCAGGTTACCCTCCCTCCATCCCCGCTGAACTTATCTCTACCACTTCATCCTATACTATCTCTGTGGTGTATTTGCTTGTACCAAAGGGTTTTGTTTAAAATGGCGTCTGATGCTTCTTGTATACGCCCGGCACACTGATGTCAGGGAAGTGACAGCAACTAGACGCCGGACCATGACTTTGGAATTCGGGCCGACTGCAGGACCCCGCCTGATGGCAGGATAACCCAAGTGTGATGACTGCAACAGGGTGAACACTCTTAACATCTACATTTATGGCAGGTGCAAAACTGTACTTTTTCTTTAGGTCCTAGGTCTTTACAGTAACTATTAAATTGGTAATTTTGAAAACAGTCTTGGCAACCACTGAAGTTGCGTGCAGAAATGTCAGCATTTGTATCCATCTTTATATCGTAAGTTAATTTATCTGTTTACCTGCACTAGACTGAAGTCAAATATTAATGCAGTTGAGTTTACTGTTGTGAGCTTTAAGATAAAATCTTGTACATAGCATGGTTTTGGAATTAATGCAAATATGAACAGCAATATTGGACACCTAGAGGCATCAGAACTTAACTGCAGATGCACATGTAGTCAGATGTAACGAGTTAAGTAGCATTGCCCTCTAAGGGCTCAATATACACCTCTGGCTTGAAAGATCTGAAGGTTTTGGTACCTAGAACTGCAAACTATTTTGGTGCGTGAAGGTGCCTTGAAGCTGTCAAAGCTGTCAAATTTATGCAGACTAACTCGTAAGCTTAGGCTACTGCAGCAGTGATCAAACACCTGTTATGGGAAGTGGTACATGGTACATTGGTATCTTGGTACAGTAAAAGTTCAGACCCTTCTTGCTGGTTGAATACTTGTAGCAGATTATGCTACTTTGAGTGATCTTTCTGTAGGAAGCTTCTGTTTTTCCTTGCATTCCCTGTGGGCTGGTGTTCCTGAATGCCTTTGTCTTTTCATGGGTTTTGGAGTTTAGTCTTAACTGATGTGGGAGATGAGGCTAGCGGTAACTTTACTAATTTTAGGTTTTGCACTAAAAGGCATACATGCGGCCTTTAAGAAGTTTGGATAAGCCATGTATGGAGCTGTGAAAGAATTGTAAGCACGTGCCAGGTTTTGTAAAACTATCAAAGATCTTACGTTTCACTGTCAAGTTCCTTCCATCCAATAGTATTGAGACTTTGGGTTCTTCCTTTTAACTTATTGGATGGGAAAGTTACTTGCAATAGTTATCGTGTGATTTTTGTCCATCCTTTGGAATGACCTCTCGACTGCGAAGATGGTTGTATATAGGTACAAGCACGTGTGTTATTTAGGAATTCTATTATGAAATTCATGCCTTCTCCTGTATCCCATACTCAGAAAACACAATGGGTCAGGATTGTATAGCAACCTCTTTTTTACTTGGGGGGGGGGGGGTGCTTTTCAGTAAGATTGCACAAGTCATTTGTGAATTGTGTAGCTTACAGAGCATCTTGCTGTAATGAGTGCATTCATTATGGTGTCCTACCCATTTAGTTATGTCATCTGTCTTTTGCTTACCTCTCCTGCGACCGAGGTTTCTCTCTTCGGTCATGTCGTCCTGTTATAAGGGTGACTAAGTTTGGGGTTATCCAGCAGTGCCACCCCATGTACTCAATTAGGTGTTCCTGTACAACAGTCTGTGTACATTTATAGAATTAGCTAGGAGTAAGTGAGCAGCTAGATTGGTGGTTTGGATACACAAAACAGCTAGCCTTCTGCGAGGTACAGTAGTGCAGTAAACCAGACCTTGTACCCTACCGCCACACCATCTAGGTCAGATGTGGATTGACACTCACTAAATGCACTGAAAACATCTGTTACCTAGTTTAGCTAGTGCAGTTTGAACTCCACAGGAGTGGTGGTTTTTGATTGGACTTTGAGGGTTACTGAAGATGGGTGTGGATTTTTTTTTAACAGTTTTACTGCAGGATGTTTATCGTGTTTCACTGTTGCAGTCATTACTGTAGGGTTATCCTGCTGGCAGGCTACCCGCAGTCGGCCAAAATTCCAAAGTCTTGGTCTGGCGTCTGTTGCTGTCGCCTTTTCCCTGACGTCGGTGCGCCATGGGTATAAATGATGCAGCCGACACCATTTTCTTCAGTCTATCTTGCTGCGCAGTGCCCGAAGCAAAAGCAGTTGGCAAGGGCCGGTCGGCCGACTCCTGGGATTTTCAAATCTGAATTTCAGAATCGAAGTCTTCATTTAAAGCCAAGTACCCCATTGGGGAAACTTTTTCCCCTAACAGAAAAAGTTAACAATTGTATTTTTTGTGGGAAGCAAATACCTCAAGGATTTTCTCTTGCTGTATTCCTTGCCTAGGCCCTGATCACAATGTTGCTAGCTGTCGATTGTGTGCTAGATTTAACCAATGCACTATCAAGTGTCTGATTTTGCATTTCATTACTTTGGCCGAAGATTTAATTATATAATGCCAGCGGAGTAGCCGACAACCGGAGGTTACAAAAACCACAGGCAAGGATAGGCATCAGAGGTCCAAAACCAACGACGAAGCTTCTTCTAGGCCAGTCGCCGGTTCTCAGTGAGGTGCTTTTGCATCCCCTGGGGCCTGCTACCTCAGAGCCACAGGCTGCTACAGACTCCCACGTGGAGCCAACTGGGCCTCTGGAAACTCATGGTATTGGACACTCTGAAATCACTCCCTCAGATGGGTCCGGAGCCGCTGAGCAGTCATCTGCTTCTGAGGGGGTCTTCAGACCTACACAGCTATATGTTAAGCCATCTTCAGCTTCAAGGAAACAAGTACAGCATTCTCCTACAGACTTCCATGCCTAAAAAACAGATGCTCAAAATGGCCGAAGACCTGATTACTTTGATCAGGGGCTCCCATCACCCTCCTGATAAGAGGCCTAGGCAAGAAGACAGTTTGATTCTTCTGATCAGGTATCTATTTCCTCTTCTGAACAGGATTACTCCATGCTTCCTTATGAGGATTCTAATGCTGAAGAATCCATTCCTTCAGCCTCTCCTCCTGAGGACTATTCTTTTGGGAGAACACTGCATACTATGAGGGAGCATTTCCATTGGGAGAGCTAAGATTATTCTGAATTTAAGAAAAGGCTCAGACTTTCTGCTTCTTCCTCAGCACAGACCCCTTGCTATTCCACCTGTCCTAGACATTGTAGATATACAGAGTCCAGACTGTCCCCTGACTCTTTATCCCCCTGCACTTGCTAAGCCAGACGGATACTACAGGGTCTTTGATTCTCATAAATTCCTATATAAAAACCGTACTGCTGACCCAGAAACTGTATCTCTGGGTCCCAAGAGGGTTAAAGCTTCCACTGCAAAAAAACCCTGTCCCCTCTGATAGGGATTCTAGGGCTCTAGACAGATTGGGGGGTTTACACTTCTGCCACCCTGGCTGTAAGGGCTTTAAATTGTCAATTTCATACGCTTAAATGTCAGCAATATTTCATGTCTCTACAGAAAAAGTGGACAGTTACTGAATGTTCAGAGAACAAGGAAGTGCAGGATTTATTGCATGCAACTGAACAAGTGGGAAAGCATACTTTGCAGTGTGGTTATGATTCACTGGAGGGCTCTTACAGGGCCGCTGTTACAGGTTCTGTTATTAGAAGGCATGCTTGGTTAAAGGAACAGAATCTGCCTGATCATGTTAAAGCAAAATTATAGGTTCATACTAGGCTATCTGCCCGAGGGCATTAATAAGCCTAGCCATAGTTTTGTGGCTTACGCCACCCCTTAGTTTGGAGAAACTATGCCCATTATTTAGCTGTCTCTGTCGAGCAGTGACACTGAGGTAACCCCTGGGGTGTATCACAATCTCCCATCCATTGGTCAAGATTCCTCTTGAACAAGGCCAGCGAGGTGCTCTGCCTCACATAAACCGGGATTTTGTTCCACAGCATAGGGAGTCTTTGGGTGATGAATCTATCCCTCCAGCACTTCCTATTAATAACCGTGTCGAGGTTTGTCACCCGCCCTTGTGGCTCTGAGGGATCTAGATTTTTTGAGATGAAGCATATTCATCAAATCTGGGTTTGACATGGCCTTGTATGTCAGGCATAGGTCACCTCTGAGTAAGCGGTACGCAACTGAATATAACTGGAGTTCTTTCTAGATGCACCATTACAGCATGATACTTTGTTTGGTACTAAAGCAGAAGAGGTGTTGAAAAAAATGGAGGATAAAGCAAAATCCATGCAGACTGTCAAGGATTTCCTACAGGTACAGCCACCCAGGTTTAGCAGGAGCTGGCCTTCTAAAAATTGGTCCTTTCCAGTCTCCGACAGACCACAGAGGCAGATACAGGCGTCCCAGAGGCAGATCTCAGCTCCAAGGCTCATACAGGCCTAAAAATTGGGTGCTCCTACCTCGAAAAGCGGAGTAGACAAATCACAACCTTACCGAAAACAGTCCCAATGACTTTCCTCTACCAGTTCCAAGCAGTTTTCTTTTGACAGCCCCCTTAGGGGGAAAGCTAGCACTTTTTTCATCAAATTGGCAAACTGTTACCCAAGACAAATGGGTCCTGAACTTAGTGTCCCAAGGCTACAGGTTCCATTTTCACATTCTGCCAAGGTCAAAGGGCATGCCAGACCTGCCACACAATCAATGGGCAGAGGCACAAAAACATTACAGCCCTCATGGACATGAGGGCCATTCAGCAAGTACCCCAAGAGCAGGGGCAAGGAATTTTATTCCAGACTTTTCCTAGTACCCAGGAAGGACAAAACCTGGAGACCAATTCTGGACAAGTCTATACTAAAATACATTTCTGGAAGTTCCAAAATTTGAAATGTTGACTTCAGCAGTTACTGCCCATGCTGGACAAGAGGGCTTGACTCGTAGCTTTGGACCTAAAGGAGGCATACCTGCATGTCCCAATCAGACAATCTTGCAGAAGATACCTCCGATTCATAGCTGGCTCAATTCTCTGCACTGCCCTTTGGCTTATCTACTGCGCCCAGGGTCTTTACAAAATGCCTGGCACCAGTAATTGCATTTTGCAGACGAAAAGGAATTCAAATATATCCCTACTTGGACGACTGCCTAATTCAAACTGAGAACAGACACTTAAGCATCTGGCATTTGTATCTGGCATTTGTAAAAGGATTACTAATTGGCCTAGGGTACACAGTAAACGAAATCAAAACTAGTGCCCTCTCGAGAGATGATATTCCTGGGTGCAAGCTTAAATACAGCTGCCCAGATGGCTCATCTCATGCCAGACTAGCAAAAACTTGACTACTTCAAGAAATTTGGCAACAAAAACCCACTTATCTGCAAGGAAAATCCTGCAGGCCTTGGGTTTCTTTGCATCCTGCATTCTTTTAATTCCATATGCCAGACTACATATGAGGAAACTACAATGGTATCTGAAGTGTTTGGACTCAGCATTGCCACAGGCTGGAGACTGTAATTGCACTAATTCCCTGCCTACAACAGGAGTTTCGATAGTGGGCAGAAGCCTGTCGCCACAACAAGGGTCTGCCATTCTGTTTACCCACAGCCAGACAGACACTGACAACGGATGCATCAGATTATGCCTGGGGGGGGGGGCATATGTCAGGAAAATGTATTCAGGGCACATGGCCTGCAAACCAGATGCATCTTCACATCAATCAAAAAGAGATGCTAGCTGTACAAAATGCCCTGACAGCTTTCAAGGACCTGCTTCATCCAGGACAGTTACTGATGAGACAACACTATGGTCATGTGGTACATAAACAAGCAGGGAGGTACGCATTCCTACCCCCTCTGCAGACTAGCAATGACCTTATGGAACACAGCATTGGCTTTTCAAGTTCACCTGCAAGCACAATTCCTGCTTGGAAAAACAAATACTCTGGCAGACTAACTCAGCAGAAACCTCATGGATTCCCACGAATGGAAACTGGCTCCACAAGTCCTCAACATAAGGAAATGGGGATGCCCAGACATGGATCTATTTGCCTCCCCTCAACTGTCAATTGCGGAGATTTTGCACAAGGATTTACCACAAGCAAGCATGGAAAGTGGACGCCCTATCATTCAGCTGGAAAAATCTAATAGTATATGCTTTTCCCCCACTGCCTCTTCCCAGAGTACTCCTAAAGGTCAGACGAGAAGTCAAAAATGGTTCTGATTGCACCAGACTGGCCACGCCAGCACTGGTACCCAATCCTAAAGAGCTTGTCTCAAGGTCCAGCAATGGATATTGCCAAACTTCTCACTTGCTGACTCAACGAAACAATCAGATCCTGCACAGCCAACTCGGGACCTTAAATCTGGCAGCATGGCGGATAATGTAGCCATTCAGAACACTTCTCTTTCAAAAGCTGTTGGAGGCCAGGAGGCCCAATACCAGAAAATCTTATGCAGAAAAATGGAAGGGATTCTGTGCTTGGAACCAGGAACAAGGCATTGACACGTCTGTGCCAAATATTCCTCAGAAAAATCTAACTGAGATGCTGAACAAAGTCCTTTCTCCTCAATTAAGATTCATGCCTCTGCCATTTCTGCACATTACAATACGGAACCACCTATATTTTCTCATCCTTTTAATAAGGCAGTACCTCAGAGGGGCCAAAAACATTAGGCCTCCAAGGAGAGCACCAATTCCGGCCTGGGACTTCAATTATGTTATGGAAAAACATATACTGCCTCCTTTCGAGCCAGCATCAACAGCAGATATAAAATTCTTATGGAAAACAGCTCTGCAAGGCGAGTCTCTGAGTTACAAGCACTCATGGCTGTGGAACCTTTCATCTTTTTTCATCCAGGCAGGGTTTCTCTGAGGACAAACCCTACATTTATGCCTAAGGTGGTGTCCAGTGTGGCCCTCAACCAAACCATTCACTTGCCTACCTTTTACCCAAATCCACAGAACAAGGGTGAGAAAATTCTGCATTCTTTGGGCATAGGCAGTTGCGCTTCTACTTGGACAGAAATAAAGCTTTCAGAAAGACTGAGCAACTTTAGTGTCATATGCTGCAGGATCACAAGGAAAGGCTATCTCAAAACAGACTATTTCTAAATGGATAGGCCATTGTATCCGTTTCTGCTACTTTCAACATGGCAAATCCTAAGGGCATTAGACCTCATTCCACCAGAGCAGTAGCCACTTTAGCAGCCTTCCTCAGAGGAGTACCAACCAAAGAAATCTTAGAGGCTACAACTTGGAGTTCAGTGCACACCTTTACAAAGCACTACCACTTGCCTCTCTGCTCTAAGTCCAGAGCAGACTTCGCCACTGCAGTTCTGCAGGGCCTCATAGCCTCCTAATCCTATTTAGCCCAGCCACCCATCCTCTGCTTTGGGATTCTACCCAAGAGTAAATGACCAACAGTGAAACGCGACATAGTACAGTTGTGTACCTACCATAAATGTAGATGTTGAGTGTATTCACTGTTCCAGTCCAGGTTACCCACCATCCCCCTTCTCTTTGCTGGGACTTTCTCTATCCTATACAACCTTTTTGGTGTATTTGCTTGCAGATGAAGAAAATTTGTGCATGCATTTCTGATTGGTATATTTTTCAGCCTACCTATTTTGGGCACCTGACATCTGGGGCAAGAAACTGAAAAAAATGGCGTCTGCTGCATCTTTTACCCCTGGTCCACTGACGTCCAGGAAGAGGCGGCAGCAACCAACGCCGGACCTAGATTTTGGAATTCTGGCCAACTGCGTGTAGCCTGCCAGCAGGGTAACCATAGAGTAATGACTGCAACAATGAATACACTCTTAACATCTACATTTATGGTAGGTACACAGTTGTACTTTCTCTGCATTGACAGCTGCATTTTCTTACTATTTCTGTCCCAGTAATTTACAGTGATAGTTTTAACCTTGATTTTTCCTGGTTGCATTTATAATTGTACATGACTTGATTTACTGAAACAAAAGTGCATCATTAACTCAGTCTGGTTCTTGTAGCATTTTTATGTCACCCACCCCCCTCTGCACTAGCTTCAAGCTTTTTATTGATATTCTAAGCTGTAATTGATTGTTTACTGTCAAATAACTTGTGTGAAGCTAAAATAATATCTGTGCTCTGTTTCCATAGCTCTACCTCCAGGCATGCGTACTCAAAGGCCATAAAGCTGTTGACTGAACTGATTCTACTTCCCATTGGTGCAAAGATGAGTGGATGGAAAATTATCTGCTGTGAAAAAAAATGTTCGTGTTTGGAAAAGTCATTGTTGAAAACGTTCTTTGCATGTTTTGCTTGGAACTCTTAAAAGGATGAGAGTTGGACATTTTATTTGGCCCAGTTGTGGTGCATTAATGTTGCTGCATTTCTGTATAAAGGTTTATTTTTTTTAATTACTGTAATATTGAGACTTTTAATAAAAGTGGATACACTTTTCGTCTTTATGGAGTGCCTGCTTTCTTTTGTGTGGTGCCATTAGTAATCTAGCTGTAAGGGGCAGCCTGCTTGTTTGGTTTTAATTGGTGAACTGTACGGGCACTTAAACATTTTAGTAGTCCTGAGGTTTGAGGTGGTTGGGGTGTGGTCTTCGCATGGCTGTCAGCTACCCATTCCGTCTAGTGTACAATTTGATAAACTTGCTTGGCAAAGACCGGGTGTCTGTGACCCATAAAGCTCCTGTT
This sequence comes from Protopterus annectens, assembly GCF_019279795.1. Lineage (NCBI taxonomy): Eukaryota > Metazoa > Chordata > Ceratodontiformes > Protopteridae > Protopterus > Protopterus annectens. The sequence goes on along the minus strand of NC_056746.1, from coordinate 1,117,517,670 downwards.
AATTTAGCGTGGATGATGGAAGAGCTGTGTAGGGAGGGGTTGCATTTAAGGGGCTTGCCCATCATTTTGGGGAGGAACTGAAGCAGGGAATTTGCCTAGGCATATCTTCATGGTTGAACCAGTGGAGAGTGGTCATGCAGGTGTGCTGTTGAGGGGTTGCAGGCAATGCACAGGATAGGGAAAATTGTAGGTATGGCAAAGAAAAATCATTGGTGGATGGCGTGGATAATGGCTTTGTGAAATGCTGCCACCACTGCAGTAATGAATATGTTCGAAACTGTCATGCAGCTGGAGCAAATGGGGCTGAAAGGCAAACTGGCGGTAGCAAAATGTTGAGATATAAAGGAAAGGTGGTGTATCTGATTCATCTTAAGACTTGCCTACTTTAATCAGATGTGCTGTGTAGCAGTATACAGTTCGTTAGTTTTTTCCTTGGTCACCTAGGTCACCTAAATGAATTAAGCAATAACCCACACCTGGGTGTGTGGGTAGTACTGGAGTTACTCACGATTGGTGTAGTTTGGTCAAGAGGGCGAAGCCAGAGTGGCCAAACAGACAACCGTGGGTAAATCCAGCATTACCCACACCCAGAAGTGGGTTATTGCTATTGTACAATGATCTTGTATAAGAAAAATACTTTTCTTAAATTGCATTGTATAATGCCTCCATGCTGCCCTTCTGCAGCTGTCTGGTATTCTGCGGCAGTTCTGATGTACTGCGTATGCTTACACATTACATCAGAGCTGTGGGTGGAAGCAATTGAGAAAGCAAGATCTCAGTTGTTTTTTTACAAAGTGTCTTGCTATGTTAAAGGAGTTTAACATGGCGAGACAGCTTTACAAAAAGAAACTGAGAAAGGAAGATCTGTTACTTTTTTAAAGCTGTCCACTATGTTAAACTCCTTTAACATAGCAAGATAGTTTCTAAAAAGCAACAGAGATCTTGGGTTATCCGTTGCTGTAAAAAAAAAAATAAACTTGTACTAATGGAAAGTCAGAGCGACCACATGTACGCTGACCAATCAGCGTGCACGTTTTGGAATATTAATGAGGGGGTCGTTGTATAATTGGTTTGTTTGGGTTGCTTGTACACAAGGAATCTGTTTAAAGTACTTTTTGTAGCAGTCTGAAGCTGAGAAGACTGAATCTTAAATGTGATTGGAATTGGATCCATTAGGATACTTGACAGCTAGTAGAAGAGATGCAAGTTGATCAAGTTTTCCTGCTTTGTTTAAAAGCGATTTAATGTGGTATGTCCAGACTTTGGAGTAGTTGAACTTGTCACCTTGGTGCCCTTTCCATGGCTATAACACTAATTCCACACACCAGCTTTTCCCCTGTCCCATAATCCCTTGCTGTGGGGATGTGGTCCAGATCTTTGTGTTTCAGTATAGCAGTCATCACCTATGGGTTATCCCTGCTGTGGTAGCCCTCGGACGGCCCAACTACCAGTCTCTAAATGTTTTTCTGAATCAGCTGCTGTTACTTGTGACTGGCATCAAGTCGTCAGTGCTATAAAGCAAGGCAACCGATGTCATTACAATTGTCTTGCCATGGAGCCCGTAGTAGAAGCAGTTGGCAAGTGTGCCAGTCAGTCGTTACCAGAGTTTGAATTTCAGCTGAAAACTTCTAAATACCCTGTTGGGGATCCTTTTTTCTTGCACTAACGGTCCGAAAAAAGCTAATTGTCTTGATGTGGAAAGCAGATTAAACACAGACTTCTATTCATACTGCGTCACTTTAGGCCCAGGCCACGACTTCCCCCCGTTGCTGGTTCTGTGCTCTAACGCGAGAACCATTCATCGTAGAGCTCTTATTGTAGACTGGCATTTTCTTCCATCTTTGCATTCCGAAATTGCATCAGTCAGCCAACAATCCGTAGACATTCTGAAAAAACATAGAGCTAAAGATGGAGACAGACCACATAAGGCTAAGCCTTCCCATAACACTACTTGCTAAACAGGTAGTCAGTTCTCAGGAAGGTTCAAGGAGTAAGTTTTGATGACCGATACGATATCTAAGCAGGCCTCTACAGACTCCCGTTTGGAGTCTGGTATGCCACAGTCTTCCGAGTTTTTCTCTGCCTCTGTTGGGTTTGGAGCCACAACACTGGCTTTTGAGGAGGCCTTTCACACTACTGATTGTAGACGAGTCTTCTCTTCAGACTACTGTTTCTCTTGGACCAATGAGTACTGTTTGGCTTAGATGCCAGGCCACTCGTAGAAAATCTACCTCTAGCAACCATCTTATTCCTACTCCACCCCAATCCCAAATGCATAAGATGGCATAGAATCTCTTGTCAGGGGTAGTCAGGCCACAACAAGACGCCCTTCTGTACGAATGATAGAGCAGAATTTGAGAAATCTGATTATTCCGATTTTGAAGAGGAACAACCTGACTGCTTATGAGGATTCAAATGCAGAGGAATCCATTCCTTCTGCCTCCCCACCATAAGACCTTTCCTTTGAAACCCTTCACACCCTCGGAACATTTCCACTGAGAATCTTAGGACTTCCTCAGTCTAAGAAAAGGCAAGTTTCTAGACCTGCCCCAGCACAGTTCCATGAATCCAGCTTGGCCCCTGACGCCCTCCCACCTACTCCCAGTAAACCTGATAGGTATTGCGGAGTATCAAATTCTCAAATACCTGTACAAAAATCCTGCTACAGACCTTGAGGTTATTACACAGGGACCTAAAGGAGCTAAGGTTAGTTCTGCAAAGAATTTTATTCCTTGTAACAAGGATTCCAGAGCTTGTGCATCCTTGGCTATCAGAGCTCTCAACTGTCAGTTCCATATGTTAAAATATTAACACACTTTGGAACTGTTAAAGCAAAAGATTTCTATCTTTTCCTGACTGCCATTTCAAGAGTTGGCAGATTTACTGTGCTCTACTTGTCAAGTGGCCAAACACTCGTTACACTGTGGATACGACACCCTAGAAGCCTCATGCAGGGCAACAGTGTCAGAAGTCATTGGGAGACTTGCACAGTTGAAGGAACAACCTCTCCCTGATCATGTCAAGTCTAAATTGATGCACCCTTTGATAAGGACCGCTTGTTTGGAGTAAAAGCAGAAGAGGTGCTTAAAAAAATGGAAGATGAAGCAAAATTTATGCCAACAGTAAAAGACTTCTTTCCAGTTTAGCAGGAATTTTCCCTCTTAAGCACTGGTCCTTTCTTGCACCTACCAGACAGAGGGGCAAGGTAAGCCCTGCAGGGACAGACCACCCAGCCCCCTATCCCAGGGATAGCAGAGAACCAGCAGTGGATCACTTCTGCCCCAAAGGCAGGGAGTTGTAAGCCATCCTATGGCAAAAACTGACTCCCTCTGACTTCCATTCACTCACCAAAAGCTAGGAGGAAGGCTCTCCCTTTGCAAAGAATTTGGCTTTCTGTAACAAAGGACCAGTGGGTCTTAAAGATCATGTTTCAGGGCTACAGATTCTTTCAGTGAACAATCTATTCCAAGAGGGTACCCAGACTTGCCTCCAAATCAGTGGGCAGAGGCATTGAAACGAGTCCAAACTCTCATCCCATGGGGCAGTAGAATTTGTTCCCGCAGATCAAACCGGCAAAGGCTTTTATTCCAGACTATTCCTTTCCAGAAAAGAGGGCACTTGGCACCCCTTCCTGGATCTGTCCATTGTGAGCAACTCCCTGGTGGTCCCCAAATTCAAAATGCTAACTTTATGGTAGCTGCTAGCTATGCTGGCAAAAGCCTGGTTAGTGACATAAACCTAAAAGGTGCCTACCTCCACATCCCATAAGGGAATCCTGCAGGAAATTCCTGTACTTCAGAGCAGGCTCAACACTTTCAGTTCTCTAAGCTACCCTTTGACGTATCTACTGCTCCCAGAGGGTATTCACCAAATGCTTAGCCCTGGCCATAGCATTTTGCAGACATGGACTGTCATTCAGGCAGAGTGCAAAGAAAAGCTGCTTCAGGACCTCCTCTCTATCAAAGCCCTCCTAACTTTTTTAGGGTTCACCATCGAGAAGAAAGCAACCCCCCTCCAGGAGAATTATTTTCTTGGGAGCACTGCTGGGACACAGCATCCCAAACGGCCTTCCTATTCCCCAGAAAAGCAGAGCTGGCTTCCAGAAGATCATCTTACGACTAAGTTCCTGCAGACCTTGTGGGGGTATGTAATTTTGCATCATGATTCCTCTAGCCAGTCTTCACATGAGAACTTTAGTGGTATCTAAAGAACCTTTGATGTCAGTACTCAGCCTCTAGAGAAATCGCTCCCTCTGATCCCCTGTATAAGGGCTGAGTTTCTCTGGTGGGCAGGGGCTTATGGCAAGAACAAGGGTCTTCCCTTCATCCTCTGCCCTACCAAGTGGACCACCACAGACTCCTCAGACATTGCTTGGGGCATTCACCTAGCAGGCAAGTGCACCCAAGGTCTTTGGGATGCCCAACTTCCCTTGCACATCAACCAGAAGGAAATGATGGCAGTGCAAAAGGCACTGACATCCTTCAAACCCCATCTCAGGCCAGGCTTTCTTATTAAAACAGACACCGCCACACTGATGTACATCAAACAGGTAGGGACCTAATCTTGCCCTCTGTGCAGGCTAGCCAAAACCTCTGGCTTGACAGCCTCCTGCATGGGATTACACCTAATAGCCCCAATGCCTACCAGGGATCAACAACACCCTGGCAGACCACTTAAGCAGAAACCTTACTGGACCCCCACGAATGGCAGCTCTACAGAAAGTTATTTTTGCAAGTCACTCAGGATGGGGGAACTCTAGCTCTGTTTTGCACCTCAATCATCCGCTAGAAAAATTCTGTACCAGGGAGCATCACCACCTAGCGTGGAAGGTAGATGCCTTGATCTTCCCCCTGGAACTCCCTCTGTGTATGCATTCCCTCATCTGCCTCTTATTCCCACAGTACTGATAAAGATAAGGGAGGAGATACCAAAGGCCATCTTTGCTTCAGATTGGCCCAGACAGCATTGGTACCCCTTACTGCGCAGCCTGACATCACAGCTTCCCCTGATCTCTGACCTCTTGACTCGGGTGGGGGGAATGCTGCACCTGGACTTGCAGACTCTCAAACTGTCAGTATGGCTAATACACTCCAAGCAAACAAGGGGCCCCAGTTAAGCAAACGGGTCCTAGACATTGTCACAGAGGCCAGAAGGCCCAGCACCAGAAAGTCGTGCACAGGAAAATGGAAAAGTTTCTGCTCCTGGAGCCAGTCCAGAGGTGACGGTTCCTCTCAACCTTCTGTCCTTCTTATCCTGGACTGTCTAGCGGAGTTGCTCAATAGTGGCATCTCCTGTTCTATTAAAATATGTACACGGCTCAGCCATTTCAGCTCATTTCGATAGACCAGTCCCTGTTCATCACATCACTTGATTGATTAAGCAGTTCCTTAGAGGGGCTTCTAATATCAGACCTCCCAGACGTCCACCCACTCCAGCCTGGGACCTGAATTATGTTTTGGAGAAACTAACCTTACCACAGTTTGAACCTGCTGCTTCAGTAGAACTGAAATACCTCTTCTGGAAGACTAGCTATCACCTCAGCCAGAAAGGTTTCAGTACTTCAGGCACTGATGGCCATTGAGGCCTTCATCTTTTTCCATGCAGACAGGATGTCCCTGAGGACCAACACCTCCTTTATGCCCAAGGGGGTATCGAATGCAACTCAACCAGGCCATGTATCTACCCACCTTCTTCCCTAACCCTCAAAACAAGGGGGAAAGAATTCTGCACTCACTAAACATGCACCGACAACTCGAGTGCTACTGGGACCGTACTAAACCCTTCAAGAAAACAGACCAACTTCTTGTCAGCTTTGCCTCAGGGGCAGAGGGGGGAAGCCCATTTCCGAATGGATATTGGACCGTATCCATTTTTGCTACAGATTACATGGGGAAACCCCCCCCCCCAAGTCTGTTCATAACCATTCCACTAGGTCAGCCTCCACTTCCACAGCATTCCTAAGGCTAGGGCAGGGTTTGCCTCTGCAGTTCTGCAGGGCATGCTTACCCATGCCTAGGTCTCTAATCCTTCTACCCCTCTCCTCCGCTTTGGGAATCCTCCCACAGGTGGTGACTGCAAATGTGAATATAGTACAGATGTTCTTTGTATTTCATTGTTGCGGTCATTACATTTGGGTTATCCTGCTGGCAGGTTGCCTTCAGTCGGCCTGAATTCCAAAGTCTTGGGTTGGTTGCGGTCTCCTTTTCCCTGACGTCAGGTCATCAGCGGTATAAAAGATGCAGCAGACACAATTTTCTTCAGTCTTTCTTGCTGCGCGGTGCCCAAAGCAGAAGTAGTTTGCAAGTGCCGGTCGGCAGACTCCTGAGATTTTCATGTCAGAGTTTCAGATCGGAAGTCTTCATTAAAAGCTAAGTACCCCGTTAGGGGAAACTTTTCTTGCTCCTGGCCGATGTCAGAAAAAGTTGATTGTATTTGTTAGGGGAAGCAAATACTTCATAAGGACTTTCATTCTTACTGTATTCCTTGCCTAGGCCCTGACCACAACGTTTCTAGATGTTCATCGTGCATACAGCTGCAGTCATAACAGATGGGTTCTCCTGCTGTCAGGCGGTTCCTCGGTCGGCCGAATTACAAAGTCTAGGTCTGGCGTCGGTGGTCGGCACTTCTTCCCTGACGTCAGTGCGACAGGGGTATAAAGGAACCGGCCAACGCCATTTTCTTCAGTCTTTCTTGCTGCACGGTGCCCGAAGCAGAAGCAGTTCGCAAGTGCCGGTCGGCCAGCTCCTGAGATTACGAAAATTTGGAAACCGAAGTAGTCTTAAAAGCCAAGTACCCGTTGAAACTTTTCTTGCCTCAGACCGATGTCAGACAAAGTTAATAATTGTATTTCTTGTGGGAAGCAAATACCGCATAAGGATTTCCATTCTCTCTGTATACCTTGTTTAGGCCCAGACCATGACGTCTCGGTCTGCCGCTTTTGTGCTACATTCAACAAACGCACTAAGTGTCGGGCGGAGTTCGCCCAGCATTATTTTGGGAAAGCATTTAACTATACTATGTCGTCAGATACTCCGACTCTGCGTTTGTCTAAAAAAAAAACGCAAAGACAAGGACCGACACGAGGTCTGTGGCCTCTACCGACACCACGCCAAAGCCAACTACACGTGGTCCGGTTCTCAGCGAGATGCCTACGCAGCCCCTGACTACCGACGACACTGTCTCCTGTGCCCGAGGTCGCAGGCTCCTCGGCCCACACCCCGACTACAGATACCGAAGCCACTCTTGGCATTGAATCTCAGAATGTGGACAGGTCCACCTCCACTCAAGGTGTCTTCAGACCTTCCTCTTCTTTCTCCAAGGCTTTCACAAAGTGTAAAGCAACCATGCACTCTGAGACCAGCTACACAGGGCCCATCTCCAGGCCCCATGCCTAAGAAACCTGCTTAAAATGGCTGAGGATTTAATTACTCTTATCAGAGGTTCTCAGCCCCCACCGGACAAAAGGACCAGAGTGGAGGAAGATTCCTCCTCCTCTGATCAGGGCTCCGGTATCCCACCGGACAAAAGGCCCAGAGTGGAGGAAGATTCCCCCTCCTCTGATCAGGGCTCCGTTATTTCAGAGCATTCTGATGATCAGGAACATTCTTACTCCCCTTTTGAAGACTCTGATGCGGAGGAGTCCATCCCTTCTGTCCCCCCCCCCCCCCAGAGGATTACTCATTTAGGGAAACTTTGCATACCTTAAGGGAACACTTCCACTGGGAAGGCCAAGATTATTCAGATTCCAAGAAAAGGCTCTGGGAATTTCTCTTGCTACCTCAGCACAGGCCTCTGGCTATACCTCCTGTCTTGGACATCCTAGATGATGTTTACTCTGAGGCTTGCCATAACCCAGACTCTCTACCTCCAGCTCCAATTAAGCCTGACTGGTACTACAGGGTTCCTGACTTGCATCAATTTCTATACAAAAGCCATGCTGCTGACCCAGAAACCATCTCACAGGGCCCCAAGGGAGTTAAGGCCTCCATTGCTAAAAATCCATTACCTTCCGAGAGAGACTCCAGATCCTTAGAAAGGTGGGGGGAAAAGGTATATACCTTGGCTACCTTATCCATGAGGGCCTTAAACTGTCAGTTTCATATGCTAAAATACCAACAGTTTTTGTTATCACAATTGAAAAGTAAAATGTCACAACCTGGACAACCAGACTTGAAGGAGTTGCAGGATTTGATGCATAGTGCAGAACAAGTAGGTAAGCATACCTTACAATGTGGTTTTGATGCTCTAGAGGCCTCGTGTAGAGCTGCTGTTACAGGATCAGTCAAACGTAGGCATGCCTGGCTCAAGGAACAAGCCTTGCCTGATCATGTCAAAGCTAAATTACTAGACGTCCCTCTTCAAAAGGATGTACTATTTGGTGCTAATGCTGAGGAGGTGTTAAGGAAAATGGAGGAAAAGGCTAAATCGATGCAAACTGAGAATTTCTACAGGTACAACCCTCACGTTTTAGTAGAAATTGGCCTTCCAAAAACTGGTCCTTTTCCTGCCAAGGACAGACCCCAAAGAGGCAGAAACAGGCGCCCAAGGGGCAGAGGACAGTCCCAAGGATCGTTTAGAGGCAGACAATGGCAAGCTCCTACACAAAGAGGTGGTGAGGATAACTCGCAATCTTTCAGAAAGCAAACCCAATGACTTTCCCTTTGCATGCCAACCAAGTCTCAAATGGCAGCCCCCTTAGGAGGAAAGCTGGCATTATTTTCAAAAAATTGGCATGTCACAAAGGTCAAATGGATCCTGGACATTATAAACAGAGGCTACAAATTCCATTTTCACACCCTTTCAAAAATGAGGCATGCCAAACCCTGCCACACAATCAAAGGGCAGAGGCAAATTACAGATCTCATAAACATGAAAGCTATTCAAGAGGTACCTACGCACGAACAAGGTCAAGGTTTTTATTCCAGGCTATTTCTGGTGCCAAGGAAGGGAAAAGATTGGAGACCTATGTTGGACCTATCCATCCTAAACACATTTCTACTCGTACCAAAATTCAAGATGCTCACTCTACAGCAACTTCTTCCCATGCTGGGCAAGGAGTCTTGGCTGGTAACATTGGACCTCAAGGAGGCATACCTGCATGTCCCAATCAGACAAAATTGCAGAGGGTACCTCGGGTTTCTTGCAGGTTCAACCCATTATCAATTCTCTGCATTGCCCTTTGGCTTATCTACTGTGCCCAAAGTATTCTCGAAATGCCTGGCATCAGTAATTGCCTACTGCAGACTTCAAGGGATACAAATATACCCCTATTTGGACGACTGCCTGATCCAAGCGGACAGCAAGCACATTCTTCTGAAACATCTGGCTTATGTAATAATGTTGAACTCTCTGGGATACTTGGTCAACAAAAAGAAATCAAGGCTAATACCCTCTCGGAAGATAATTTTCATGGGTGCCAATTTGGACACACACACCCAGATGGCCTATCTCACGCCAGAGAAGCAGGGGCAACTAATTCAATACTTCAGAACACTAACAAATTGCACCAGGCTGACCAAGGAAAATCCTGCAGGCTCTGGGATTCATGGCATCTTGCATCTTACTAATCCCATGTGCAAAGCTGCATATGAGGAAACTACAATGGTACCTGAAAAACATATGGTCTCAACACAGCCACAGTTTGGAAACAATACCACTAATTCCATGTCTGCAGAAGGAATTTCTGTGGTGGGCTCAAGCATGTCAAACAGGTCATCCATTCAGCAAGCTTCAAACAAATAGTCATCACAACAGACTCCTCTGACTACGCCTGGGGGGTGCACATGACAGACTGGTGCATTCAGGGCAAATGGTCCCAAAAAGAAAAGCACCTTCACATCAATCAAAAAGAAATGCTAGCAGTAATAAATGCTATTATAGCTTTCAAGGATTTTCTACAACCAGGTCAACTATTGATAAGAACGGACAACACCACAGTTATGTGGTACATAAACAGGGAGGAACACCTTATGCAGACTCGCCGTGTCACTTTGGAGCATGGCCATGGACTTACAAATGGAACTACAAGCACAGTACTTGCCAGGCAAGGAAAACACGCTGGCAGACTTCCTAAGCAGGAATATGACATCCACACGAATGGAAATTGCATCCAAAAGTTTTTACAGAAATCCTCCAAGAATGGGGAAGGCCAGACATAGATCTTTGTCTCCCACAAAAATCATCAATTGACAAAGTTCTTCTCAAGGATCTTCCATCCAAAGGCCTGGAGAGTGGACGCTCTCTGTTGGACATCAATGACAGTTTATGCCTTCCCACCTCTTCCTCTGCTGCCCAAAGTTCTATTGAAAACCAGAGCAGACAGACCAAAGATGATTCTCATTGCTCCGGACTGACCAAGGTAACACTGGTACCCACTCCTGAGGAGCCTGACTCATTCGCCACCATGGACCCTGCCTCTAATGCCGCCTCTTCTGACTCTGCACAGCTTCAAAACTCTTCACAGCCAGCTAAAAACAGTCTGGCCGCATGGAAGATTCCTTAGCATCACAACAGGCCCTACTCTCCAAGGAGGTGCAGGAAGTCATTTGAGGCCAGAAGGCCATCAACTGGAAAAGCTTACTCTGCAAAATGGAAATGTTTTTGTCTGGAATGAGAAAAAGGGCCAGGATACTGGAAAACTGAATTTACCACAAATACTACAATATTTGGCTGAACTGCTAAGCAGTGGACTTTCTCCTCTATCAAAATCCATGCCTCAGCCATTTCTGCAGAATACAACACTGATCCACATTTATTCTCTCACCCTCTCAAGACAGTTCCTCAGGGGGGCTAAGAATTTAAGACCTCCAAGGAAACCACCAATACCTGCTTGGGATCTTAATTTCATTCTGGAAAAACTGACCTTGCCTCCCTTTGAGCCAGCTGCCGCATCAGATTTGCAATATTTGTCCTGGAAAACAGCTTTCCTTCTGGCTATCGCCTCAGCTCGTAGAGTTTCAGAACTACAGGCTCTCATGGCTGTCCAGCCTTTTATCATCTTCCATCAGGACAGTTTCCTTACGAACCAACCCGTCCTTTATGCCTAAAGTGGTATCCAGGATAGCTTTAAATCAGGCCGTACATTTACCTACTTTTTATCCTAATCCTCAAAACAAAGGGGAGAGATTACTACATTCCTTGGACATCCACAGACAACTGCGTTATTTGGACAGAACAAAGCCTTTCAGAAAATCAGAACAGCTCTTTGTGGCCTATGTGGTAGGAGCTCAAGGAAAGCCAATTTCGAAACAGACAATCTCAAAATGGATAGCCCACTGCATACGCTTTTGCTATTCCTTTCATGGCAAAACTGTTCCTACAGGCATTAGAACTCATTCCACCAGGGCCACAGCCACCTCTGCAGCCTTCCTCAGGAGTTCCTACCAAGGATATTTTGGAAGCAGCCACTTGGAGTTCTGTGCATACCTTCTCCAAGCACTACAACCTACCATTATACTCCAAATCTAGAGCAGGCTTTGCCACTGCAGTCTTGCAGGCATTTTGGCTCCTAGTTCCACCTAGTGCCTACCACCCCTTTCTTAGCTTTGGGATTCTACCCATCTGTTATGACTGCAGCTATATGCACGATGAACATAGTACAGTTTTGTACCTACCATAAATGTAGATGTTAGAGTGCTAATACAGTTGCAGTCCAGGTTTCCCTCCCTCCTTCCCCTCTTGGGACAGGCCTATAGGCCAACACATCCTCATACAACCTGATTGGGGTATTCATTTATGATGTATTTGCTTGCAACTTCTGTATTTTGATTATGTTGCACTGCATTATTGCACAAATTTATGTATTGCCTTCCTTCTGGGGGCACCTGACATCTGGGACAAGAAAAACTGAAGAAAATGGCGTCTGCTGGTTCCTTTATACCCCTGTCGCACTGACTTCAGGGAAGAAGTGACTGCTACTGACGCCGGACCTAGACTTTGGAATTCGGCCGCCCGAGGACCCGCCTGACAGCAGGAGAACCCATCTGTTATGACTGCAGCTGTATTAGCACTCTAACATCTACATTTATGGTAGGTACAAAACTGTACTTTGTCTGATTTGTACTAGATTTAACAAACGCACAAAAGCGTCGGTACATTTTGCATTTAGCTATTTTGGACGAAGATTTAATTATATAATGTCGTCCGATAGCCATCTATCTACCGGAGTTCACAAAAAACGCAGAGAGAAAGACCGGCAGCAGAGGTCCAAAACCGACTAAGCTTCTAAGCAAGTCGCCGGTTCTCAGTGAGGCACTTTCGCAGCCCATCACGCCCGCTACTTTAGTGGCAGGCCGCTACCGACTCCCACGTGAAGTTGGCCAGGCCTGCTGGAAACTCAAGGTATTGGAGCCTCTGAGATTATTCCCTCAGATGGGTCCAGAGCCACTGAGCAGGCATCTGCTTCTGAGGATGTATTCAGACCTAAACAATTGTATATTAAACTGACTTCAAAGGCAGAGAAACAAGTTCACCAGTCACATGGACAGCCTCCATGCCCAAAAAACATGCTCAAAATGGCCGAAGACTTAATTACCTTAATCAGGGGTCCCCATCCTCCTGATAAGAGGCCTAGGCAAGAGACTGACTATGAATCTTCAGATCAGGTTTCCATTCCTTCTGATTCCTCTTCTGTTCAGGGTTCTCTTCCCCTCTATCAAGATTCTGATGCTGAAGAATCAATTCCTTCAGCTTCTACTCCCGAGGACTACTCTCTTTTGGGGAAACCTTGCATTCCATGAAGGGAGCACTTCCACTGGGAGAGCCAAGATTTTTCAGAATCTGAGAGGCTCTGACTTCTTTTTACTACCTCAACACAGGACTCTAGCTATTCCACATGTTTGATATTGTAGACTGTTCAGTCTAGTCTGACCCCTGACTCCTTACCTCCAGCTCCTGTTAAACCGGACAGATACTACAGGGTCCCTGACTCATAAATTCCTTTTCAAAAACCCTACTGCAGACCCAGAAACTATTTCTCAGGGGTCCCAGAGGGGTCAAGGTTTCCACTGCAAAAAACCCTACCCCCTCTGACTGATTGTAGGGCACTGGATAGATGGGGGGAAAGCACTGGCTAGATGGGCAGATTTACACATCTGCTACCTTAGCTATAAGGTATTTAAATTGCTAATTTCATATGCTCAAATATCAGTAATATATCATGACACTGCTTAAACAGAAAAATTATGGTAAATTTTGAATGTGCAGAAAACAAAGATGCAGGATTTATTGCATGCAGCTGAACAAGTTGGAAAGCATACTTTGCTTTGTGGTTTTGATTCTCTGGAGGCCTCCTGTAGGGCTGCTGTTATGGGTTCTGTCATTAGGAGGCATGCTTGGTTAAAGGAACAAAATCTGCCTGATGATGTTAAAGCAAAATTTATTAGATGCTCTATTACAACATACCTTGTTTGGTGTTAAGGCAGAAGAGGTGTTAAAGAAAATTAAGGACAAAGCTAAATCTATGCAAATGGTCAAGGATTTCTTACAGGTACAGCCACATAGATTTAGCAGACACTGGCCTACAAAGAATTGTTTCTTTCCGGTCTCAGACAAACCTTGGAGGCAGATCTAGACGCCCTAGAAGGCAGATCACAGCCGCAGGGTTCCTACAGGTCTAAGCAGTGGGGTGCTTCTACCTCCAAAGGTGGAGAAGACAAATCACAACGATACAGGAAACAGTCCCAATGACTTTCCCCTGCCTGCACCAACCACTTATCTTCTCGCAGCACCCCTAGGGGGGAAACTAGCACTTTTTTCTCAATTGGCACATTATAACCCAGGGCAAATGGGTTCTAGACGGCGTCACAAGGCTACAACTTTCACTTCCATACCCTGCCAAGGGCAAACTGTGGCCATACCTGCCAAAAAATCAATGGGCAGAGGCTCAAAAACAAGTCGCAGCACTTATGGACATGAGGGCTTTTCAACAAGTGCCACCGCAAGAGCAGGGACAAGGATTTTACTGTAGACTGATCATGCATACAGCTGCAGTCATAACAGATGGGTTCTCCTGCCGTCAGGCGGGTCCTCGGTCGGCCGAATTCCAAAGTCTAGGTCCGGTGAATGTTGTTGTCGCTTCTTCCCTGATGTCAATGCGACAGGGGTATAAAAGAACCAGCCGACACCATTTTCTCCAGTCTTTCCTGCCACGCGGTGCCTGAAGCAGAAGCAGTTCGCAAGTGCCGGTCGGCCAGCTCCTGAAATTACGAAAATTTTGCAACCGAAGTCTTCTTGAAAGCCAAGTACCCCGTTGGGGAAACTTTTCTTGCCTCAGACCGATGTCAGACAAAGTTAATAATTGTATTTCTTGTGGGAAGCAAATACCGCATAAGGATTTTCATTCCCTCTGCATTCCTTGCTTAGGCCCAGACCACGTCGTCTGTCGTTTTTGTGCTACATTCAACAAACGCACCATTAAGCGTCGGGCGGAGTTCGCCCAGCACTATTTTGTCAAAAAATTTTACTATGTCGTCGGATTCTCCGACTCCAGTTTTGTCTAAAATGCAAAGATATGGACAGACACGAGGTCCGCGGCCTCTGCAGACACCACGCCAAAGCAGACTGCAGGTGGTCCAGTACTCAGCGAGGTGCCTACGCAGCCCCTGCCTACCGATGACACTTTATTGGCGGTGTCTTCTGTGCCCGAGGTCGCAGGCTCCTCGGCCCACAACCCGACTACAGATACCGAAGCCACTTTTGGTGGTGAAACTCAAAATGTAGACAGGTCTGCCTCCTCTCAGGGTGTCTTCAGACCTTCCTCCTCTTTTTCCATCGAGGCTTTCACTAAGTCTAAAGCAGCCATGCATTCTAAGAGACCAGCTACACAGGGCCCTTCTCCAGGCCCCATGCCTAAAAAGCAGATGCTTAAAATGGCCGAGGATTTAATTACTCTTATCAGGGGTTCTCCCCCCCCTCCCCCGGACAAAAGGCCCAGAGTGGAGGAAGAATCCCCCTCCTCTGACCAGGCCTCCATTATTTCAGAGCACTCGGATGAACAGGAACATTCTTACTCCCCTTTTGAAGATTCTGATGCAGAGGAGTCCATTCCCTCAGTCTCCCCTCCAGAGGATTACTCATTTGGGGTAACCTTGCATATACCCTAAGGGAACACTTCCACTGGGAAGGCCAAGAGTATTCAGATTCCAAGAAAAGGCTTTGGGATTTTCTCTTGCTACCTCAGCACAAGCCTCTGGCTATACCGTCTTAGACATACTAGATGATGTGTATTCGGAGGCCTGCCTTAACCCAGATTCTTTACCTCCAGCCCCAGTCAAACCAGACGGGTACTACCGGGTTCCTGACTCTCACCAATTTCTATACAAAAGCCATGCGGCTGACCCAGAAACCATCTCACAGGGCCCCAAGGGAATTAAGGCCTCCACTGCTAAAAATCCATTACCTTCCGAGAGAGATTCCAGATCTTTAGAAAGGTGGGGGGAAAAGGTATACACCTGCCACCTTAACCATGAGGGCATTAAACTGCCAGTTTCATATGTTAAAGTACCAACAGTTTATCACAGTTGAGAAGCAAAATGTCACAACCAGACTTGAAGGAGTTGCAGGATTTGATACATAGTGCAGAACAAGTGGGTAAACATACCTTGCAATGTGGTTTTGATGCTCTAGAGGCCTCATGTAGAGCTGCTGTTACAGGATCAGTCATAAGTAGACATGCCTGACTCAAGGAGCAAACCTTACCAGATCATGTCAAAGCTAAATTACTAGATGCTCCTCTACAAAAGGATGTATTTGGTGTTAAAGCTGAGGAGGTATTAAAGAAAATGGAGAAAAAGGCTAAATCAATGCAAACCATGAAAGATTTTCTACAGGTACAACCTACTTCCAAAAAGGGGTCCTTTCCAGCCACGGACAGACCCCAAAGAGGTAGATACAGGCGCCCGAGGGGCAGAGGGCAATCTCAAGGATCGTTTAGAGGCAGACAATGGCAAGCTCCTACACAGAGGTGGTGAGGATAGTTCGCAGCCATTCAGAAAGCAAGCCCAATGACTTTCCCCTTTGCATGCCAAGCAAGGCTCAAATGGCAGCACCCTTAGGCAGAAAACGGGCATTATTTTTGAAAAATTGGCATTGTCACAAAAGACAAATGGATCTTGGACATTATAAACAGAGGCTACAGATTCCATTTTCACACCCTTCCAAAAATAACCTGCCACACAATCAAAGGGCAGAGGCACAAAGACAAATTTTAGATCTCATGGACTTGAAAGCTATTCAAGAGGTACCTGCAAAAGAACAATGTCAAGGTTTTTATTCCAGACTATTCCTGGTACCAAGGAAAGGAAAAGATTGGAGACCTATTTTGGACCTATCCATCCTAAACACATTTTTATCCGTACAAAAATTCAAGATGTTCACATTACAGCAGCTTCTTCCCATGCTGGGCAAGGAGTCTTGGCTGGTAACATTGGAGCTCAAGGAGGCATACCTGCATGTCCCAATCAGACAGAATTGCAGAAGATACCTCAGATTTCTTGCAGGTTCAACCCATTATCAATTGTCTGCATTGCCCTTTGGCTTATCTACTGCACAGAGTATTCACAAAATGCCTGGCATCAGTAATTGCCTACTGCAGACTTCAAGGGATACAAATATACCCATATTTGGACGACTGCCTGATCCAAGCGGACAGCAAGCACATACTTCTGAAACATCTGGCTTTTGTAATGTTGAATTCTCTGGGATACACAGTCAACAAAAAGAAATCAAGGCTAATACCCTCTCAGAAAATAATTTTCCTGGGTGCCAACTTGGAAACAAACACCCAGATGGCCTAACTCACGCCAGAGAAACAGGGGCAACTAACTCAATACTTCAGAAACCTAGCAAATTTCACCAGGCTGACTGCAAGGAAAATCCTGCAGGCTCTGGGGTTCATGGCATCTCGCATCCTACTAATTCTAGGTGCAAAGCTGCATATGAGGAAACTTCAGTGGTACCTGAAAAACCTATGGTCTCAACACAGCCACAGTTTGGAAACAGTAATATCACTAATTCCATTTCTGTGGTGGGCTCAAGCATGCCAAACAAACACAGGAGTCTCCCATTCTGCAAGCCTCAAGCAAATAAAGTCATCACAACAGACGCCTCTGACTATGCCTGGGGGGCGCACATGACATATCGGTGCATTCAGGGCAAATGGTCCCAAAAAGAAAAGCACCTTCACATCAATCAAAAGGAAATGCTAGCAGTAATAAATGCTATTATAGCTTTCAAAGACCTTTTGCATCCAGGTCAACTATTGATAAGGACAGACAACACCGCAGTAATGTGGTACATAAACAGGGAGGAACCCATTCATACCCCCCTATGCAGGCTGGCTATGTCACTTTGGAACATGGCTCTGGAATTACAAATCGAACTTCAAGCACAGTACTTGCCAGGCAAGGAAAACACGCTGGCAGATAACCTAAGCAGAAATATGACAGATCCACACGAATGGAAGTTGCATCCTCAAGTTTTTACAGCGATAATACAAGCTTGGGGAAGGCCAGACGTAGATCTCTTTGCCTCACAAAAATCACCAATTGACAAAATTCTGCTCAAGGACTTTTCATCCACAGGCCTGGAGAGTGGACGCTCTCTTTCAGTTGGACAACAATGACAGTTTATGCCTTTCCGCCTCTTCCTTTGCTGCCCAAAGTTCTATTAAAAACCAGAGCAGACAGACCAAAGATGATTCTCATTGCTCCAGACTGGCCAAGACGGCACTGGTACCCACTCCTGAGGAGCCTGAAGCATTCCCCACCATGGACCCTACCTCTAATGCCTCTTCTGACTCAGCACAACTTCAACACTCCAGTCAGCTGAAAACACTCAATCTGGCCGCATGGAAGATCCCTTAACATCGCAACAGACCCTACTCTCCAAGGAGGTGCAGGATGTCATTTTGGAGGCCAGAAGGCCGTTTACTAGAAAAGCTTACTCTGCAAAATGGAAACTGTTTTGTGCCTGGAATGAGAAAAAGGGCCAGAATCCTGGAAAATTGAATTTACCTCAAATATTACAGTACCTAGCTGAACTGCTAAGCAGTGGACTTTCATTTTCCTCCAAAATCCGTGCCTCAGCCATTTCTGCAGAATACAATACTGATCCACCTTTATTCTCTCACCCCCTCTTAAAACAGTTCCTCAGAGGGGCCAAGAATATAAAGGCCCCAAGGAAACTACCAATACCCGCTTGGGACCTCAATTTCATTCTAGAAAAGCTGACCTTGACTCCCTTTGAGCCAGCTGCCTCAACAGATTTGCAATATTTGTCCGGGAAAACAGCTTTCCTTCTGGCTCAGCTCGCAGGGTATTGGAACTACAAGCCCTCATGGCTGTGCAGCCTTTTATCATCTTCCATCAGGACAGAGTTTCCTTACGAACCAACCCGTCCTTTATGCCAAAGGTGGTATCCAGGGTAGCTTTGAATCAGGCTATTCACTTACCTACCTTTTACCCTAATCCTCAAAACAAAGGGGAAATACTACTACATTCCTTGGACATCCACAGACAGCTGTGTTATTTGGACAGAACAAAGCCTTTCAGAAAAACAGAACCGGTCTTTGTGTCCTATGCTATAGGAGCTCAAGGGAAGCCAATTTCCAAACAGACAATCTCAAAATGGATAGCCCACTGCATACGCTTTTGTTACTCTCCATGGTAAAACTGTACCTACAAGCATCAGATCCCACTCCACCAGGGCCACAGCTACCTCTGCAGCTTTCCTCAGGGGGGTTCCTACCAAGGACATTTTGGAAGCAGCCACTTGGAGTTCTGTGCACACTTTCTCCAAACACTATCACCTACCATTATACTCCAAAACTAGAGCGGGATTTGCCACTGCAGTCTTGCAGGGCATCCTGGCTCCTCCTAGTTCCACCTAGTGCCTGCCACCCCTACTTAGCTTTGGGATTCTTCCCATCTGTAATGACTGCAGCTGTATGCACGATGAACATAGTACAGTTTTGTACCTACCATAAATGTAGATGTTAGAGTGCTCATACAGCTGCAGTCCAGGTTACTCCCCCTCCATCCCCTCTTAGGACAGGCCTTATGACAAACACCTTCTCATACAATCTATTTGGGGTATTCTTTTATGGTGTATTTGCTTGCAACTACTGGTTTTTGATTATTCTATATTGCATGATTACAAATTTGTTTTGCCTTCCTTCTGGGGGCACCTGACATCTGGGGCAAGAAAATCTGAAGAAGATGGCGTCTGCTGCCTCTTTTTATACCCCTGCCGCACTGACGTCAGGCAAGAAGCGATGACAACCAACTCCTGACCTGAACTTTGGAATTCGGCCGACCAAGGACCCGCCTGACGGCAGGATAACCCATCTGTAATGACTGCAGCTGTATGAGCACTCTAACATCTACATTTATGGTAGGTACAAAACTGTACTTTTCCCTGGCTGCATTCAGAACTTTCAGATGTAATTAATATTTGGCCTCTCTGCTGCTGAGGTGATCAAAAAGTGCAGTTTATAACAGGCTCAGCAAGGTTGTTCAACATTTTCCAAATGTTAGAAGGGGTGCTCTAACCCCTTATCTAGGTTTGGAGAAAAAAATGTAAGACATGGCAAGGGGGTCCTAAAAGAATTCTGGAGCCTCCCAGAAGCCAAGTATAGTCCAAGTCAGAATGGGACTTTGGCAGAGAAGTTAGCAAAAGCATCTTCATGTTTGTTCTGACCTATGCAGGAAGAGTTACAAGTTCATATGAGTTGACCACCTTATTTTTCTGTTGACTAGGTTTCTTTTGAGAACCAATCCTTGTACCTAAATTGGTATTTGTTTAACCCAAACTATCCATTTTTTTTCCTGAACCAAAAATGAGGGTGGATACTCCATACCCTTCATTTCCATAGCCAACATTGGCACTGTGACCGAAATAACTTTCAGATCTTTAGAGTAGTACTTAATTTCTTGTGAAGGTACCAGATGGCTGTCTTAAGCTGTTATTTTTGTTATTCACCCCCAAAGAAACTTATTCAAGGCAGGATCAGTCTATTCTACCAGGGCCTTAATTTCATCCATAGCTTTTTGGAAAGGGTTGGGTTCTAGAAGCTATAACCTGGTCATGTGAAGGTACCAGATGGGCTGTCTTAGGCTGTTACTTTTGTTATTCACCCCCAACGAAACTTATTCAAGGCAGGATCAGTCTATTCTACCAGGGCCTTAACTTCATCCATAGCTTTTTGGAAAGGGTTGGGTTCTAGAAGCTATAACCTGGTCATCTGTGCATATTTGTCAACGCATTTTAACTCATTCCCTACAATAGAGCTCTGAAATTTGTACTTTAATTTCCAATGGGTGGGGTGTATTTTTTTTTTTTTTAACATTTCAAACAAATGTTCATATCACTGGAACTTTTTGGAAACAATTATACCACTCATTCCATGTCTTCAAAAGGAATTTCTGTGGTGGACTCAAGCATGCCAAAGAAACAAAGGTCTCCCTTTCTGCATACCTAAAGCAAATCAAATCATCACAACAGACGCCTCAGACTATGCCTGGGGGGCACACACGAAAGATCAGTGCATTCAGGGAAAATGGTCCCAAAAAGAGAAGCACCTACACATCAACCAAAAGGAAATGCTAGCAATGCAGAATGCTATTATGGCCTTCAAAGACCTACTGCATCCAGGCCAGCTATTGATAAGGACAGACAACACCACAGTGATGTGGTACATAAACAAACATGGGGAACCTATTCATACCCCTGTGCAGACTAGCAATGACCCTTTGGAACACAGCTTTGGAATTACAAATCCAACTTCAGGCACAATTCCTGCCAGGGAAGGAAAACACACTGGCAGACAGCCTAAGCAGAAATATGACAGATCCACACGAATGGAAGTTGCATCCTCAGGTTTTCGCAAAGATAACTCAGGCATGGGGACAGCCAGACATAGATCTCTTTGCTACCCACAGAAATTACCAACTGAAAAAATTTTGCTCAAGGACCTATCATCCACAGGCCTGGAACGTGGAAGCACTCTCCTTCAACTGGACAACATTGACAATCTATGCCTTTCCGCCTCTCTCTCTGCTGCCCAAAGTTCTATTAAATGCCAGAGCAGAGAGGCCGAAAATGATTCTCATTGCTCCAGACTGGCTAAGACAACACTGGTATCCACTCCTGAAGAGCCTGACGCATTCCCCACCATGGATCCTACCTCTAGTGCCTCTTCTGTTGTCCCAGCACAACTTCAAAACTCTTCACAGCCAGCTCAAAACCCTAAATCTAGCCGCATGGAGAATCCCTTGATTTCACAACAGACCCTCCTCTCCAAGGAGGTGCAGGATGTCCTCTTGGAGGCCAGAAGACCTTCTACTAGAAAAGCCTACTCCGCCAAATGGAAGCGGTTTTGTGCCTGGAATCAGAAAAAGGGCCAGAATCCTTGGGTAAGGAATTATACCTCAATTATTACAGTACCTAGCTGAGATGTTAAACAGTGGACTTTCCTTCTCCTCCGTAAAAATCCATGCTTCAGCCATTTCTGCACAATACAGCACAGATCCTCCTTTATTCTCTCATCCTCTCTTAAGACATTTCCTCAGAGGGGCTAAGAATATAAAATCCCCAAGGAAACCACCAGTCCCTGCTTGGGACCTCAACTTCATATTGGAATAACTGACCCTTCCTCCATTTGAGCCAGCTGTTTCAACAGAACTGCAATATTTGTTATGGAAAATAGCCTTCCTTCTGGCTATCACCTCAGCATGCAGGGTTTTTGAACTACAGGCCCTCATGGCTGTGCAACCTTTCATCATTTTCCATCAGGACAGAGTTTCCTTACGAACCAACCCTACCTTTATGCCAAAGGTAGTATCCAGTGTAGCCTTGAATCAGACTATCCACTTACCTACCTTTTACCCTAACCCACAAAACAAAGGGGAAAGACTACTGCATTCCTTGGACATTCACAGACAACTACTGCTATTATTTGACAGGACAAAGCCATTCAGGGAAATCCGAGCAACTCTGTGTCCTATGCTACAGTTGTCTAAA
>NC_056746.1:1117415418-1117495153 GCF_019279795.1 Protopterus annectens | reverse complement strand
GGCCCTCAACAGGTTTATATCTAGCCTGGCCCCTATGAAATCTAAGGTCAGAGTTGGTTGAAGGAAGGATTTCTTGAGATTGATGAAATTCCCAGATGAGAGGCCAAGTGAAGGAAGTAATTCCTGGCTGAACAGAGTAGATGCCTGGTGGGGGCGGTCAGGAGCCAGTCGTCTAGGTACGGAAAGACCTGTATTCCCTGAAGCCTCAGATGGGCCGCTACAACTGCAATCACTTTGGTGAACACCCTGGAGGCTGTGGTGAGACCAAGGGGAAGGATCCTGAACCGATGGCGACTGGCTCCCAGCCGGAAGCAGAGAAACCTTCTGGATAGTCTGTCCATCAAAATGCGGTAATATGCATCCTTGAGGTCTATAGAGCACATCCAGTCGTTCTCCTGTAGGAGTGGGAGAATGGATTGAATGGTGACCATCCAGAACTTTTCTTTGGCAACCGACAGGTTCAGAGTGAACAGGTTGAGGATTGGTCTCAAGTCCTCAGTCGTCTTTGGCAGCAAAAAGAACCTGGAGTAGAAGACTGATCCTGACTGATCTTGGGGGATAGGCTGGATTGCTCTTTTTTTCCCCAGTAGCTGCTGCCTCCCTTTCAGTGGGTGGGACATCGGGGAGACTCCGGGGTCTGAGAGGGAGACTCAGAAATGGGATAGTGTAACCTCTGGATATGATTCGAAGCACCCAGCAATCTGTTGTAATGGACTCCCAAACTGCTAGGTGCCTTGAGATCCCCCCCCCCCGCCTCCAGAGCGGAGCAGTCAAGTAACCCCTCAGGGTTGCTGATTGGGCCGATCCGGAAAGGGTTCTCCCGAAATTCTTCAGTCCCCCTCCGCCTCTGAAGGACAAGGAGTCCGGAGCATCTTTTGTCCCCTTTGGTTCATGGAGAAGGGCCTCTGGGGAGCAGAGAAGCGGATCCCAAAGGCAGACTTCTTCCAGTCTCTCCGGACCAAACGCAAAGAGCCGTCAAAACGTGCATTTGCGAAGGACGCCTTCAAGGGTTCCGCAAAGTCGCAGAGGTGGAGCCAAGCATGCCGCCATAAGACAATGCCTGCTCCACTAGCTTTATCGGCTCCTTCCGTGGCATGGGAAAGGAGTCGCATAGAAGTGTTAGAAGTGTTCGAAATGGACTTGAATGGCCATTCGGGCTCAGAATATTTTCTTATCCTCTGCCGGACTCTGGGGGCGACCCTGCGTATTTTGACGAGATCCCACTGGAGTGGCATCACATATGGCACGTAGTTCAGCGACCTTACAGAGAAGGTGGCTACAGCAAACATCCGCTTCTCTAAGCGGTCCATCGTCAGACTTATCGGGAGGGTGGGCAGAGGAACTCTCCTGGGCCAGTTCCTTCTTGGTGGCAGCCGCCACCAACATGGCATCTACTGGAGCACCCTTGCTCCAAACCATCCTGTGGGTGGACTGGTATGGACTCCACAGTGTCCAGTCCTTTCCATGCCCTGGTAGTGATCAGATCTACCAGGGGATCGGCGGGAGGACACACTCAAGAGGTAGATGGGCCTGCGTCAAACTCCTCCAGAAACAGACTCATCGGAGGAAAGCTTTTGGGCTGACCACCCCCCCTCTCAAATGAAGCATTTCCATGTAGTCTCCGGAGACTTCCTCGAGGGCGACTTTGGGGAACCTTCCCCTTCCTCTAAGTCTGTGTCCTCTGTCAGGGACCCAGAGGGGGAGGCAGGAGCACTCCCATCTGCAGTTGGGCCTGGAGAAACCTACGCATCATCCGGTCCCTATCTGCATCTGACAAACTTCATGTTGATCTAGACGAGGCCACAGAGGCAGGCCTGGAGTGACGCCTCGAAGGCGACAGTCTCCTCCACTGGCCCCGGGGAAAAGCGGGGTGACTGGAGCCGGGAAGGAGAAGGCCTGGAGGCCCTAAGAGACTGCTTGCTTCTTTTCTCCCTCCTAGATTCCCTCTCCTCCTGAGTCACGGTGGGAGGGTGAGTCCCAGCCAGGGGAGCAGGGACAGAAGGTGGGACCGCTGCGGTAGCGAGAAGAGGATGAAGCCCCACCAGAATAAACTTCAACCTCCTATCCCTCAAAGCCCTGGGATTGAAGGCTGCACAAATTGTGCAGCCCGGAGAAAGATGGTCATCCCAAGGCAGATAAACACACCGAGTGTGGCCATCCACCAGGGATAGCTTATGGCTATACTTGGTGCATTTAGAACAGAAGGTTTTAGGGGCCTTGGCCATAGTAATAAAATAGGCCCAACCCAAACACCTTCACACACTGGGGAGGAGGGAAGACTAGACTAACTAAAAAATATATAAATTTTACCAACAGAACTAGATTAACTACAAAAAGGGAACACTCACTCGCTTAACAATTAAAACTGAAAATAGGTGACAAATGGGTAATTTTCTTCAAAAACTCGCAAAACCCTACACCTGGAACTCGTTCTAGGTGCTTGAATAAGCCACAGCAAACGAGATCTGGAGGACAGAGAAGGATGGCAGGGGGAGGAGCTTGGAGCTAGGATCTTAGCTGAATAAAGTTGCTGATTCAGATCAGATACCCAACAAATGAAGTCAACTACTTCAGATTACTGCGTTTATTGAACCTAGCACAAAACCAACAACTAGTAACGTCGTGATCAGGGCCTAGGCAAGGAATGCAGTAAGCGTGAAAGTCCTTAAGAGGTATTTGCTTCCCACAAGAAATACAATTAACTTTTACTGACATCGGTCTGGAGCAAGAAAAAAAAGGTTTCCCAATGGGGTACTTAGCTTTATTGAAGACGGGTTCTGAAATTCAACTTTGAAAATCTCAGGAGTCTGCCGACTGGCACTTGAACTGCATTTGCTTCGGGCACCGCGTGGCAAGAAAGACTGGAGAAAATGGCGTCTGTTGCAACTTTTATACCCCTGACGCACTGATGTCAGGGAAGAGGCGACAGCAACCGACGCCAGACCAAGACTTTGGAACTCGGGTCGCCTGCCAGCAGGATAACCCAATAACCCAAGTTTAAGGACTGCAACAGTGAAACACTATCATGGTTTCTAGATCCTGTGAATGTTAACATCATAGGCTTTTGAGATACCACTGCAGTTTCCTCATATGCAGTCTTGCATATGGAATTAGAAGAATGCAAGAGGCCATGAACCCAAAGCCTTGCAGACAGCAGGGTTTTTGGGGCCACTTGTTTGAAGTAGGTTGTCAAAAGAATCTGTTTCTCTGGCGTGAGGAAAACCATCTGGGAAGTTGTAATCAAGTTTGCTCCCAGGAATATAAATTTGTTGGCAGGGTACCAAATATTTCTTTTAGTTTACGGTGTACCCCAGACAAGTCAATACCCTTTGAACAAAAAGCCAGACTATTCAAAAGTATGTCCTGGCTTTCTGCCTGAATTAGGCAATCATCCAGGTATGGGTATATCTGAATATTTCTTTGCCTGCAAAATGCAAGGACTAGAGCTGGGCACTTGAATACCCTGGGCACAGTAATTAAGCCAAAATGCAGTGCAAAGGACGGATAATGCATGGGCACAGTAGATAAGCCAAAAGGCAGTGCAAAAAGAGGCAATTTTCTTCAAAAACGAATGCATATAGCCTACTTTGAAGCGTAGGTATCTTCTGCAAGACTCCCTGATAAGGATGTGCAGGTATGCTTCTTTTAAAGTCTAGTGTTGCCAGCCATCATTCTTTGCCTAACCTAGGAAGCAGCTGGTGAAGAGTCAGCATCTTGAATTTTGGAATCACCAGAAAGGTATTTAGAGTAGAAAGGTCCAGGACAGGATGCCATGTATTGCCTTTTCTGGGTACCAGAAAGTCTCAAATAGAAACCTTGTCCCTTTTCCTCTTCTGGTACCAACGGAATAGCCCCCATGCTTGAGAGAGTACTTGATTTTGGGCCTCTGCCCACTGATTTGGGGGTAGATCTGGCCAGCCGCTTGGTGTTGGTAAGGTGTGGAAGCGAAATCTGTATCCTTGGGACACTATTTAAAAAACTAATTTGTCCTGGGTAATGAGTTCCCAGTTTTTTGCATGCAGACCAATCTTTCCGCCTAAAAGGTGCATTCAGTTGGGAAGTGCTTGGAAATTTTAAAAGCAAGTCACTGCGACAGTTTTCCATGGGGTGGGGGGGGGGGGGGGGTGTTGCTACTCCCCAATTTGGGGGTGGGAAACCCCCACTGTTTAGTCTTGTGTGTCCCCTGGGACTGAAACCTGAGGTAGTTTCGTCTGGGTTTGGCTTGAGAAGACATGGAAGGGGCTGTAAAGGACCAATCCTTAGAGGGCCAGTGCCTACTAAATTTAGGAGGCTGAACTTGTAAGAAATCTTTTAAGTTTATAGACTTAGCTTCATCTTCCGTCTTAAGAATTTCCTCAGCCTTGTTACCAAACAGGCGGTCCCGATTTAACGGAGCATCCAGCAATTTAGCTTTGACATGATCAGGCAAAGATTGCTAATTAAGCCAAGCATGCCTTCTGAGCACAGACCCAGTAACAGCAGCCCTGCAAAAGGCCTCTAATGAATCAAATCCACACTGCAAAGTAAGTTTTCCAACCTGTTCAACAGAATGCATTAAATCCTTTAATTCTTTATTTTCAACACAGCCAGGAATCATTTTCTGTTTAAGCAATCCAACATGTTTGCTGATACTTTAACATATGAAACTGGCAGTTTAAAGCCCTAATTACCAAGGTCGCATAAGTAAAACCTTCTTACCCCATCTAGCCACCGCCCTGGAGTCTGTATCAGAAGGGGTAGGATTTTTAGCCGTAGAAGCTTTAATGCCCTTGGGCCCCTGTGAAATGGTTTCTATTTGCAATAGGATTTTTAAAAAGGAACTTGTGTGACTTGGGGACCCTGTAATATCTGTCAGGTTTTCTGGAGTATGAGGCAAGGAATCAGGGGCCAAACTAACTTCCGAAAAAGCACAACAATGTCTAGTACAGGAGGAATAGCTAAAGGCCTATGCTGAGGCAGGAGTAAAACAAATCCCCAAGCCTCTTTAATCAGAAAAAAACTTGCTTTCCCAGTGGAAATTCTCCATTAGTTTATGCAAGGTTTCACTAAGAAAAATCCTCTGGAGGGGAAGCAGAGGGAATAGAGTCCTCTGCATCAGAATCCTCATAAGTAGACAAGGGCAAATCCAGATCAGAAGAAAATCTGAAAAAAAAAAAACAAACGGAACCCTGGTCAGAAGATTCATAAACATAAACAACTTCAGTCCTAGGCCTCTTGGGGGTGGCTTCCGCTGATTACTTATTAGATCTTCAGCCATTCTTGTTTTTTTAGGCATGTTTCCAGATTTAGGCCCAAGTGAAAAAGGCGGCATTGGTTTAATATGCAAGTCCGTAGGCCTGAATATACCCTCAGAAGCCAGTGCCTGGCACAGCTGCTCCGGACCCATCCAAGGTAGAGACATCCACAGGTTCCATAGTTGAAGCATCTCGCAACATACCGGACTCAGAATGGGTCTTAGTAGAGGCATGCGAATCAGAAGTAGCAGGTATCAGGGGCTGCAAATGCCCCTCAATGGAGTACCAGCAAACTGGTGACTGGCTTAGTGTCATCAGCAGTTTTGGACCTCGGCAGCCTGTCTTTCTTTGCGTTTTTCGGAATCCTGGTAGTCTGATGGCTAACCGACATTTCTGGATAAACAGGACCAAAATATTTAGAAGGGAAAATATATAGACGACTGATACTGTGCTGATTAAAGCATAAAACAGACAGCAAGGTACGTCGTGGTCAGGGCCTAAGCAAGGAATACAGTAAGAATGAAAATCTTTGAGGTATTTGCTTTCTACAATTAATGCAATTAACTTTTACTGGTATCAGTAAGGAGCAAGAAAGTTTCCAACGGGGTACTTGGCTTTAGTTGAAGACTTCTGTTCGGAAACTCAAAATCAAAAATTTCAGGAGTTGGCCGACTGGCACTTGCAAACTGCTTTTGCTTTGGGCACTGCACAGCAAGAAACTGATAAAATGGCATCTGTTGCATGCTTTATAACCCTGACTACCCGACATCATGAAGATAAGCCAGCAACCGAAGCAGGACTCAAGACCAATAATCAGGCCAACTGAGGGCTGCCTGCAAGCAGATAACCCAAATGTAATGACTGCAACAGTGAAACACGAACATCTGAGTGCATGGAGCCTGCTCTGAAGCATCGGTATTTCCTGCAAGATTCCCTTGTTGGAATTTGCAGGCAAACTTCTTTAAGTCTAAGGTTGCCAACCAGGCATCTTTGCCTACCATAGGAAGCAGCTGTTGAAGTGTTAGCATTTTGGGATTACCAGAAAGGTGTTTAGAATAGAGAGGTCCAGGATAGGATGCCAGATCTGGCTTTTCTGGGTACCCAGACAAGTCTTTAATAAAAACCTTGTCCCCTTTTCTGCTGGGACAGGTTGAACAGCCCTGATACTTGGAGAGAACCTGATGTTGAGCCTCTACCCACTGATATGATGGTAGGTCTGGCCAACCATTTGGGGTTGTGTAGGGTGTGGAAGTGTAATCTGTATCCTTGGGAAATTATATTTAAAAATCATTTGTCCTGGGTAACGAATTCCCAGTTTTTTGCATGCAGGGTGAGCTTTCCTCCTAAGAAAGCAGACAGCAGAGCAGGGCTTGGAAGAGTTAAGGTTAAGTCACTGACATTTTTCCATAGGGGGCGTCTTACTACTTTCTGCTTTGGAAGTGGCAGTCCCCCACTCCGTAGTCGGAGACTGTAACCTAGGTGGTCTGCTGTTCCTGGGTTTGGACTGAAGGTCTGGAAGAGACCAGAAAGGACCAATTCTTAGAAGGCCAATGCTTCCTAAATCTGGGAGGTTGTACTTGCAGGAAATCTCAAGTTACCATAGATTTAGTTTTAATGGACAGTCTGTAGCCTGCAAAGAGCTATAACTAAAAGGTACACGCTACTAACACTCTTGGTGAAGTGGATAGTCCAATGGGTAAGGCAGACAACAGATATGTAACCATCTTAAAACGCTGGATGAAAAGGAATATGGTAAGCAGAACTGGTATCTGGCAGTAAACTTTCTCCAACTTGGTAAGGAGGGACTTGTTCTAATCCCTCACTGTAACCTTGGAGGATCTTCAGAACCAGTCTGAAACTACCTGGTGCCAAAGACCATTTTTGGTGTGGGGGTCATCCTGAATTTTGAAATACCCTTGCCATTTTGCCAACGTGGATGAGGGTTTAGAGAACCCTTTACAAATTTTGGAGGGTAGAAAGATTCCCTCATTTAGCTTGCCCCTTTCTGCAGAGGTGATCAAAAAGTGGGAAGGACAAAAACACAAACCAAAGGTGAAAATTTTTGTTTTGCATCCTCTGGTATAGTTTTGGGGAGGTTTATTAGATTCTGAAAATGCAGCTAGACAAGAGACCACAGTCCTTGAAGAATAAGTCATGCATACTAAACAGAGCAATTACTAGTACAAGCTAAATTTAAAGGCACAATTAGAATAAACTTGCATGCGAGCCTAACCAGTCAAAATCTGAAAAAACAAAGTGTTTAATTCCTTGTCAGCTTTGGGGGTAGTCGTCTCCCTGCGTGAGACAATATTGCACGATTATGAGAAGGTTCATGAAATTCCTTCTGTAGCATCACATTTTCTAAGCAACTGAGAAAGTGTACTCCCACTGAAAACACTAGCACATTCTGAAAATATAGTGTCAAAGACGGGGAAGACCCCAAAAGGAGAACCAAACAGCTCTCTCCCCTTTGAGGGAGAATCAGAAATGAAGTTTGTCTGTCCCTTCATCTTCCTGTCCAGAATCAGAATCTGGAAAGGATCTCTTCCTGCAGAGATTTTTTTTTTACCAGAAAGCAAAAAGGTAGCTAAATAACCCAAATGAAACCCTGAGCTAGACCCAGTAAACTACTCCCTAAAGTAAATGCACATTTAGTTTTCCGTGTATTTTTGACAGGAATCACAGGATCAGTTATAAATGGCAACAGCTTTGCCAGGGGATGGGCACCATTCTAACAAAACAGAGAAGCCTTCCCCACAACCTCTTCCCAAACTAGAAGAGTGCTCACTGAGGGGACCCCAGAGGATGTGGCTAACCTCTGGGTCCACAGTGGCTGTATGTGCTACACCACAGGAGTAAGAGGAGTGACCTGAGGTACAACTAATGTCCACAGACTCTCCTACCTGCAGAAGAGGCAAACCACTAGCCTAGTTGGCAAAGGCAGTTTGCTTAATTTTCTTTGAGAGTCTGGAAGAAGGACAAAACATGGGGCTACCAATTTGTTCAATGGTCAAGCCAAACAGTGCTTTTCCCAGGGAAATTAGCAGCAACACAGTAAAAAGCATTTAATCACTCAGTCAGACCCAGAAATTAAAACAGTTTCTCCTCAGAAGAAAATGGTTTTCAATTTTAAAACAACTTTTAAACAGGAACACTTCAGTTTAAAAACGCAATCTCAACACTCCCTTGAAAACAAAATTCCGAACTTCAACTCTCCTGGACAGGAACTCCACAAAAGCCTCAGGAGCAGAGTCTTTGGCAGTATGAAAGCTCTGGAGGGCTTGTCAGCTCAAGCTGCACGTGAAAGGTGCGCCCTTTGCTTTGGAAGCTGGTTTTCCATCCTATGGAAGATACAACTCATGGCTTAAGCTACTGCAGCAATGATCAACGTGATCATCTTTCTTCTTGACCAGAAGACAAGGAAAAAGTGTTTTGTAGCAAATATGAGTTGTCTGTACTCAAGGAAACAGATGGGAACTGGGAAGCTCTCTCACTAGGCTCACCTTTTCTGTTCTGGAAGCTTTCCCTGTCCGTGTAGCTATACTAGCCCAAATGCAAGTTCATCTGGACAACAGAAGACCCCCTCCCAAAGACTTGCCTACTAAAGGGCATTCTTACAGTCAGAGGATGTGGTCAATCTAGTCTTTGGTGACTGGATTTAAGACCAAAGGGGATGTTGTTGGAGGAGAATGGTCAGACGAATAAGCAATGGCCATAGTCAAAAATTTCTAGCCCAAAACCTGAAGTCCAACAATTTTCTTCTTGCAGACTGGGGTAAAAGAGAGGGTGTACCTTAGGCAAGCCAATAAAGAAACTAGACAAAAGGAGGATAACTGAAGACTGAGCAAGCACAGTATCCTACCCCTAAAATACCCACGGTCTAACAAATTCCAGTTAGAAACTAAAATTCTTTCAACCCCAGACAACCCCCAAATTCCTCTTGCTCTTCGTTGAAATTAAGTTTCTCTCAGTGTGGAACTTGTATGCCCCAGTTTGATGGGGCACTCGAGAACAAAAACGCACAGGAGACTTGCACACTTACTGAGCTGTGACCATTGATAACGCTTGGGAGTTTTCCTGTAAATTTTTTTTTTTAATCCAAAAGTCCCAAGAGACTTGAACGTCCAAATGCCTGCTGCTACAGTCCGAAGCCTGTAGTCAATCACCAGGTAAGCAACTGACCACCTACTCTGCGCAACAAGTCCCCAAGTCAGTAAAACAGGTAATGGACAAACATAGCACACTATTACTGCACGACAGAATAAAGTCATGTTAATGAATAGCACAATTTCTCTCACTTTCAGATCAGAATTCTCCCTCCTTCAGAATGGCAGGTTTTGCCAAATTAAGATGTCTAAAATTTTTGGTTTCGACCTGCTATTTTTGTAGTGTGTAGGAAAATTTTAGTCCTTTGTGCTTATCCGCCTCGGCAAGGGCGAACATGGTTACGACAAAACTGACGCATAGGGTGAAGACAACTTCATTTTCTTTAAGTTCTCTAAAAACTCTAGCTTCATTCTTCCACAAAAAAAACAGATGTAAAAGGTGAGCGAATAACCAGTCTGGATATAGTCAGGCAAGTTATTACACCGCTTGTATTAAATTCAAAATTCTCCAAGTTATGCTGAACCAGACACCAGTTAAACAGGTAAACAGATCACACAAACTTCTGCGAAAAATAACTACTGGCTTCTCTCTAGAGAACAAATAAATGTTCCCCTCTGCATAACCACAGAGGAACTAGATTTTTGGGGGTGGGATGGTGGATATGGTCTGCAAACAGAAGTAGTCAAGACTTTACAGATTGCACATTTGCATGGTCAATGACTAGCATTTCATTCAGTAAGAGTAAAGGTTGGACCTCAGTTAACACTGGTCTTAATCTGTATCGGCTAATACATGCTCATCCATAACAGATCCAACCATGTGTTAAATGCAACTAAATAAGACTGCAACAGTTACTGTGACCAAGTCTTTACTTACCTACAAAGTAGAGTGAAAAAACTGCATCTGGTTTAATTCTATATGTACATCTGACATATCTTGCTACAAAATGTAAACTGCTTACAATCTCCACCCCATTAACCATTACTTTTTACCATTAAATCAAGAACTGATACTGCCACAAGTATTTTTACAACCTTTCAGTGTAAGCTACACCCATGCTTATGCAAGACTTACCACTCATCCCTGGCATTGGTGGTCTCATCCCTGGGGGAGGCATTCCCATTGATGTTCGACCAGGTGGTGGTCCCATAGGTGGGGCCATTGGTGGCCTCATTCCAATAGGTGGTCCCATCATTCCTAAAAGAAAAGCCACATCAAAAGTGTACTCAAGGCAGGGGAACAAAGTTACATTCTTACCATAACAAGACACCCATCAACTTTAACCTTTTGAAATCCTCAGACATCAAGTCTACTGTGCATCTAAAAATCCCACAGGACAAACATTGCTTCCAACAGTACAATATTTGGTTTGCCCAACTAATATGAAAACACTAATTTAGAGAAAATGGTGCTAAATAACATCTACTGTGCACTGCAATAGGGGTGTGTATATTAACAGCTAGGTGAAATCAGCCATTTCTTGTAGTCCGTAGCAAGTAAAATAAACTGGAAATAAAAAATTACATATACTAGGGAACCTGGCATCATGGCAGAAAACTTCCACAAACTCAGGCACGTGTGTGCACTTAACAGATGCACCAAAGGAGGAACAGTGCTTATAGAAAGTGTTAAAGTTTATGGTTAGACAAAGGTGCAGAGAATGGACCATGCTGTGACTAAATCTTACTTAAAAGAATGTCAGATTTGGTTACAGCCCACTCTGTTGATAACCTGTAAATACAAATGACAAAATGACATTGTAACACACCCAGAAACTGATCAGATACTTGAGGGAGATGTGCATTTAAGAATGAATTTTTTGCCCAAGCTCTGGATCCCACTAATGCAAGATCTGTGTTGCACAGACATATGCAACATATTGAAGATTTGAAGGCTGGGAGAGAAAAACAAGCACTTGCAAACTGGGTGTACAGTATTAGCCTGCAGTATCAAGAACTGGGGGAATCACTGACTAGCCTTCTTAACTGACAAGCCATTACCAAGAACAGTTTTCGGAGACCAGTACTCAGATCAGAGTGACTGTAACAAGTTACTTTCAGGGTGGTACAAGGTATTGCAAAAGGGAAATAGAGTAGTGATCGTTTTTGGGGATGCTTTACACAGCCACCTTTGTCTTAACAGCACATCTGACCGCCCCTCAAAAAAAAAAAAAAAAAAAAAAAAAAACACCCACAAACACATAATACCCACAGATGAAGGGAGCAATTCCCAAAAGCACACGTCTTAACATGTGACCTCACTGCCACATACAAGACTAATTAGTGGAAGCAGCAATGACTGTGTGCTTACTAGTAATTGAAAAACTGCCAAATTACTCCTACTGCTTCTCTGCAAGTGAAACCCCTTTGATATACACCACAGTCAAATCTGAAAGAATGGCTAAAGGCCTATCAAGGAACAACGTTTGCAAGACATGTAAGGAAAGAGCAACTAGAAACTCCACATACAATTTGATTCTCAAGGGGCCCATGCTGCTTAATTCACTCACTGCACATAGACTACCTCTCTACCCTATGGCAAATGCATTTGTGGTTCGGATACAATTATGAATAGAAGTCCAAAAAGTATTCCTCATACAGGACTGGGTCAGTGGGTCCACCAAAAGAGGCACTACATGCACATGTATTTCTAAGCAATCTTGCACAAAGTTATCATGCTGGCACCACTATAAAACTACTGCAGCTGCCTTCTGTATAGGTTTGTTTGAGGCACAACATAACTGCTGCTAAAAAAGTTCACATTCCACAAACATTATGGCCAGGCAATCTGTTCTGGGAAACACATGGTGGCATGCAAAATGGACATGCATTTTGCATCGGGGCAAATTGCAAAGGCTCACAGACTATGCCCAGAAGAGTGCCTGCGTGGATCTTTTGACAGCAGCATACAGTTTCTGTACTGGAACACATGACTACACTGGTGAGCAGCTACTGCTATGCTACAGCAAAAACAGGCAGGCATCTGACTGGACAACTTGTGTCTACCCAGAAATAAAATGTGCCCAAGTCCACTCTTCATAAGCAAGGGAGAAGGATTGTTGACTGAAATTCTTGCCTGGCCAGAAGCTTTAAGCAATCATGGTTCAGAATGGTCCTCAGTTTACTATTTCTATCATCACTGGCCTGGAGAGATAGCTGCTCTAACTAGAGAGCAAACAAAATGAGCAAACAGTTAAGGAAAACTTTAATGACCAGAACTTGCAGCAGCAAAACAAAACTGCACAGCATCAACATAGAAGACCAACAGTTAAGTCACATACCAACGGGCCCAAATACCTCCTGCTTGTAATAAAGTCATCTACATTACGAGATAAATTACTCCTCTACAGTCTTGAGCACACCAAATACTTCAGTGCGTCTAAACCAGAATAAGTTAAACATAGATTCACTGTGATCTTAATTTCATTATCCTAAAGTAGTGTTCAGGGCAACAATGTAAAACAGTCTATATATGACACTATCACAAAATACCAAGAAAAATTACTGCTGAATTTTAAGGAAACAAGGCTCTCAAGTCAGTACATAAAAACTTTTGCTCAGCTAAAAAAATGCAGTTAACATGGTCACAAAATGCACCTGCTAAACTGATGCCCAGTCAAATAAAACAGCAGCACTTAGGATTCACAACTTTTACAGTTGCTACACATGTGGCATTGGGGGAGGGGGGGGGGACAGGGACGACTATGCCATGTCAACTACCAAAGTAGGCTTCTAAAAAGACAGCACACAGCTTTTCCAGCATGAAAAAGGCAGTAAAAAGTTCAAAATAGTAGAACTGAAGTGCCGACTTGCAAGTACACTGCTAACTGGATGTCGTAAGCTTTGTAGAAGATCAACAAAAATAGACTCAGCTTTAGTATGCGACACTGTTTCCAGAAATGTAAGATGGGGAAAAAGTCAAATGCAGCCAGAGGTTAAAATAAAAGTGAGAATCTGGAGGATTATGCAAATTAAAAGGATGGAAAATGGAATGGCCGATGTAAGAGGCTTCAAAAACAAAGGAGAGAAAATCTGAATTTTCTGCTACGAGAAACAGGAACGCATTTTCATTATACAGAAACATATGAAACTGCACTGGTGTTACAAACCACATTGAGACAGCACACAATGTGTATGCTCCAAACCTGCCTATGGTAGAGC
The DNA here is from genome assembly GCF_019279795.1 of Protopterus annectens. Lineage (NCBI taxonomy): Eukaryota > Metazoa > Chordata > Ceratodontiformes > Protopteridae > Protopterus > Protopterus annectens. The sequence goes on along the minus strand of NC_056746.1, from coordinate 1,117,481,652 downwards.
ATTATTAAAATTAGGGACTACCATAATGTCTGTGGAAAATGTTCATTCACTGTAAACCAGTCAGGTTTGAGTTATAATTTGCCACATCTAGCTAGTCTTCTGAATACTTTTGTTGGATACAGAACAGACTGAGGATTAGTCAGCAAGGTGAAGAGATCTTGCTGCTCATTCTTCTGACAAGGGGTTGGTGTGGAAAAGAACTGCCAGTGGAACAATTTTTCTACTTGAAGGGAAAGCGCTTGAGCAACAAACTGGGAGATGAGAATCAAAAGTATGTTGGACATGAATCACAAACCAGTGATGGGAAACAGAGGATCAGGAATACCACCAGCAGCAATGTAAACTTACTGAATAAATGGGAGAATAAAGCATCTCTCCCCAAAGATGTAGTTTTAGTTATGGAAGAATTGTCTCGACTAAAAGTTGATTACATGGCAAACTAAACCACAACCCTTTGTCATTTATTTTAACAATGAAGAGACTAAAGTTAAAAAACATTCAATTTTATGACAAACTGAAGGTTGCAGTCAGTGGTATTTTAAATAAGGTTGGATGCAGTCAGTGGTATTTTAAATAAGGTTGGATAGTTAAAGTGACAGCTGTTATATGCTAGAGCAAGTACTTAACTGCAGGACCCCACTTAGTGCAACGCCCCAAATTGAAAACGGACTCCTAGGCAGAAATGAAGCATTTCCTGAAAGCCTGGGTAATTCGGATGTGAAGATCAGTCTTCGATATTGACAGCACAATCATAAGAGGACATGGTCGTACTGACCATATCGTGACCATCAAGATATTGGTCTATGATTCAGTTTAGGTGGCTGAAGTCCAGAAAGTACAGTTTTGTACCTACCATAAATGTAGATGTTAGAGTGCTAATACAGCTGCAGTCATAACAGATGTGCTCATGCAGTCAGGCGGGTCCTCGGTCGGCCTAATTCCAAAGTCTAGGTCCGGCGTCTTTTGTCATCGCTTCTTCCCTGACGTTAGTGCGACAGGGGGTATAAAAGAACCAGCCGACGCCATGTTCTTCAGTTTTTCTTGCCCAAAATGTCAGGTGCCCCCAGAAGGAAGGCAATACATAAAATTATGAAGTAATGCAATGCAATATAATCAAAAAACAGTAGTTGCAAGCAAATACACCATGAAAATACCCCTAGAGAGGAAGGAGGGAGGGAAACCTGGACTGCAGCTGTATTAGCACTCTAACATCTACATTTATGGTAGGTAGAAAACTGTACTATGTTCATCGTGCATACAGCTGCAGTCATAACAGATGGGTAGAATCCCAAAGCTAAGAAAGGGGTGGTAGGCACTAGGTGGAACTAGGAGCCAAAATGCCCTGCAAGACTGCAGTGGCAAAGCCTGCTCTAGATTTGGAGTATAATGGTAGGTTGTAGTGTTTGGAGAAGGTATGCACAGAACTGTGGCCGCTTCCAAGATATCCTTGGTAGGAACTCCTCTGAGGAAGGCTGCAGAGGTGGCTGTGGCCCTGGTGGAATGAGTTCTAATGCCTGTAGGAACAGTTTTGCCATGAAAGGAATAGCAAAAGCGTATGCAGTGGGCTATCCATTTTGAGATTGTCTGCTTGGAAATTGGCTTTCCTTGAGCTCCTACCGCATAGGCCACAAAGAGCTGTTCTGATTTTCTGAAAGGCTTTGTTCTGTCAAAATAATAACGCAGTTACCAAGGAATGTAGTAATCTCTCCTTTGTTTTGAGGATTGGGATAAAAAGTAAGAACTAATGAAAAACGTAGGAAACCAATGAACTAAAAAAGAGCTTAAAGCAAAGAAAACTAGGTCTGATTATAGTAAACAAAATTCTTCCGTAGTTTAATAGGTACCACAAGTACACATGAAGCACTTTTAGTCATACCATTTGGGATGACTTCTTCAGATAAAAAAACATTTAGCAGCCTCCAGCTTAAAAAGTTCCGTTCCATCCAATTATCCAATCTGAGTGAGGTCCTCTTAATTAAGTACAAAGTATTAAAAGGGAAACCATCCTAAAAGTTAAAACATCGATCCTAGATTACAAATTAAATACATACACATATATAAAAATCTAACTTAAACAAGTCATAAAAAAATGTATATATTCAGAAATAACTAGCAAGTCCCTGCATCCCAAGCTCCAATAAGACTTGAACAGACTAATTAAAGAAATAAGAGGGGAAACTAGCCTATAAGCCTAAAATCGTCAAATGGCAGCTACTAATTAACAGTCTGGTGAGGGTGCATGCTATAGAGTAGTATTAAACAAGAAGTCTAACAACAAGACATCAGTTTAGACTTTTGACTTAAATTCGTGCTCGTTTAGTCCTGGTTCCAGGAAAGCATTTGTTCGAAACTGCCAGGATAATTCATGTTCTTCTAGTAATAAGTTGAATGGGCCTCTTCTGCTATCTGGTCTCACTTGGTCCAACCCTACAAATTTGAAACCGACTAGGAAAGGTAGAAATATCTTTAACCAACGCGTTATCCGTCTTCATGTTAGAGATAGCATTAATATGCTCATATATCCTATCTCGCAGTCTCCTTTCCGTCTTTCCTATATAGAAGCATGAGCAGTTCGAACATACTGCTCCATACACTACCATTTTAGAATTACAGTTCAATTTGTGATTAAGGGTATAAGTCTTGTTATTAATCAACTGTATTACCTATCTTAATATATTTACAATAATTGCAACTACCACAGCCAAAAGTCCCTTTGCCTTTAATATTCGAGCCTCGACTCTCTAAGAGTACTTTTAGACTTTTACCCCTCCTATATGTTAGAGGGGGGAGTCGAAGATTGGATAACACTTTATCATATAAAAGTGTGGTCCAGTTTTTGTATAGAATATTTTTAATGATGTTACTTTCAAGGCTAAATGTCGTGATGAATCTAAACGGTTCAGTACTTACAATGGGCCCCTCCACACTAGAGTTGTTCTCAGTATGTACAAGCTCTCTCGAGCCTAAGTCGTCATAGTTGTCCGGTGGATCCTGACTTGCCAGTGTTTCAACTGGTATGATGTGGGTATTTTTTACTCTTAGCAGGGGGATGATGGTCCCATTATTTCTCTTCATCTTGACTTCATCGAAGATGTTTTTAAGCAAAGGCCTAGGGTACCCCCTATGATAGAACATATCTTCAACTAATTTACATTCAGAAATAAAATAATCCTCTCGTGTTACCATACGGGCTACTCTTATGGCTTGCCCCTTAACGATAGCTTTCTTTTGACAATAGGGGTGTAAACTCGAAAAGTGTAGGAAGGAATTACTATATGTGGCCTTCCTAAAAATCTTGGCATAAAATTGTCTATCTTCCCTATCCTTTATCAAATTAATATCGAGGTAGCTAATTACAGTCTCCTGAAAGTCAGATGTGAATTTAAGGAAACTTGTCGTACTATTCAGATAGTTAACCAGTTCAGTTCCTGTGTTTTTATTGCCATGTAGACAAATGAAAATGTCATCCAGGAACCTGGTATAGTATTTGATGTTATAGGAATACCAGTCAGAGTTCAAGATGTATTCAGTCTCCCAGTAGGCCATGACTGTTTGCAAAACTGGCTCCTACTGGTGACCCCATAGCTATTCCGCATTTCTGCAGATAATAGTCATTGTCAAATAGGAAAAAGTTATTGGTAAGGATTATATCAAGTAGAAATGTAACCAGATAAATTTTGTTACTAGGGGCTCCTTTTTTAACTAAATACAAGTTCACCCATTCAAGCCCTATATCGTGTGGTATTGAGGTGTATAAGTCCACCACATCTACTGTGAGAAAATTAAATTCCTCATTAAATTCTATTCCATTTATTTTAGCCAGGAAAGCCCATGAGTCCTTACTAATCTGAGTTTCGTTAATTAGATATTTTTTCAAAATATTGTCCACCAGTTTTGCACTTGCATAAGTTATGGAATTTCTCCCATCTATTAATGGCCTAAAGGGAGGATTTTGTAGGTTTTTATGTATTTTCGGTGTTGCAAAGAAGACAGGTATTCTAGGCCATTCAGTTTTGATGTAGTTATACATATCTATATCTATATAGCCTTCAATAAACAAATCACTAAAATAGCTCTTCATCAGTCTATAAGCTCGATTGATCTCATTCACACTAACTTTCTGGTAAGTGTCATTATCAAACAAGGTGGAAACTCTTTGGATGTAGTCGTAATGATCAGAGTGAGCCCCCCTCCCTTATCAGGTTTAATTGCCCTCACATTCAATGTTTTAAATAGTTTGAGGAAATCTTTTTCTTCAACTGTGGTGTTAGGTTGATTGTTATTCTTATTGTTATTCATAAAAATTTTATTCTCTTTATTAGCCAAGCACCTCAAGTCTAGTTCCATAATGTCCTCAAATAAACTGGAGGGTTGGGTCCAAGGGGGGGGGGGGGGGGTTATAATCACTCGGAATATGGTAAATAGAAGTAGTATAATCTGATTTACCTAGAAGTAAATGTAAGTTAAGTTTTCTGACAAACAATTTCAAGTCCTTAATACTCTCCACTAAGTCCATGTGCTGGTTAGGGATAAATGTATAGCCCTTGGCCAGCAGTTCTACAAAGCAGGGATCTATATCCAAACTTGAATAGTTATATATTTTAAAGTCCCCTGCTCTGTTAGTGGAGATCTTAGGTAGTACAATTTCATTGTTTATCTCCTCGGTTTGTTCATGGGGCGTTGGTTGTTTTTTTGAATCTTTTGATAAGTAAAGTTCTTTTTTGGAATAGCCCCTTGATATGCATAGTTAAAGTTGTCCACCTGGTCGTAATGATTAGGGTGGTCACCCCTCTCTTTATTCCTCCTAAGCCGATTTGTCCATGCATTCCTTTCAGGTTACGAATTATTTCTTCCATTGGGGTTAATATGGACCCCTCCATTACTGTTATTCAAGTCATCAGTCTCTGTATCTACACTACTTTCCCCTACTGTGCCTGGCGGACTGTGATTCGTTTGGGATAGTGGTGGATTAGGATAAGCTGTACCGTTTTCGTATGCTAGACGGTCCCTCGCCATTTTCTTATTTTTATTAAATTTAAGTCTTAAGAGTTGATCAATTGTAGAAAAAGATTGATCATAATCGTACTTGTAACGGGGAAACTCGGCACTAGAAAGAATTTCCCCATTCAAATCTTTAACATCATTAGATAAGTCAATGATCTGCAGTCCATAATGCTTAACCATAAGCTTTAGTAAGCCTATTCCCTGCATGTCAAAAAACGCTAAAAGTTCTCTATGGAAAAGAGGGTTTGCTACCAGTCCTGAAGGAAAAACATGGTAGCGCAAACCTTTTGGTACTAAGTTTTCATTAATACATTCATTGAGGCAATTAACCTAGAGCTGTAGTTTCTTTATTTTAACCATTTTGGTGTCCAAGAGTTTTAATTTGTTTGCTAAACTCAGTCCACTGACCTGCATATTGTTGGCGTCGTCAGCCGAAAGTCCCGTACCATTTGTTTGTTGAAAAGACATTTTACTGGTGTCATTAAGCCATTTATCGAAACCGGGAGTTCCGATAAGCTCCCAGACGCCTCCTCTTTCCCCTATAGATGTAATTGTATGTCCTTGTCTGTTCAGACTGGAACCAGGGTTGTTGCCAAAAGTAATTCCCGACCAGGGATTAACTCTCTCTTCACTATCTGCTGGTGTACCACGCATGCGTTGCGCTGGTGTAATGTCCTCAGAGCCACTACCGGTCGCTGGAAAAGCTGCAGGATTAAAGTTGCCGGTTTCAAATCTGGCTGCTAAATCATCCACTCGCTGAGTAAGTGCCAGAATTAAAGCAGTTAAATTGCCGTCGTTTGATTCATGCAGTTGATCTTGTAACAGCAAACTGCTGTTAGAGTGGTCAGACTTGTTCAGGTTTTCCGAAGCCATAAACTCTAAGCACCAAACCAAGAACTAATGAAAAACGTAGGAAACCAATGAACTAAAAAAGAGCTTAAAGCAAAGAAAACCAGGTCTGATTATAGTAAACAAAATTCTTCCGTAGTTTAATAGGTACCATGAGTACACATGAAGCGCTTTTCGTCATACCATTTGGGATGACTTCTTCAGATAAAAAACATTTAGCAGCCTCCAGCTTAAAAAGTTCCGTTCCATCCAATTACCCAATCATCTGAGTGAGGTCCTCTTAATTAAGTACAAAGTATTAAAAGGGAAACTATCCTAAAAGTTAAATCGATCCTAGATTACAAATTAAATACATACACACATATATATAAAAAACACATATATCTATATATATATATCTATCTATATATATATATCTATCTATATATATATATATCTATCTATATATATATATATCTATCTATATATATATATATATATATATATATATCTATCTATCTATATCTATATCTATATCTATATCTATCTATCTATATCTATATCTATATCTATATCTATATCTATATCTATATCTATATCTATATCTATATCTATATATCTATATATATATATCTATATATATATATATATAAAAAGTAGGTAAATGTATGACCTGATTTAAAGCTACCCTGGATACCACTTTAGGCATAAAGGAAGGGTTGGTTTGTAATGAAACTCTGTCCTGATGGAAGATAAATGGCTGGACAGACATGAGGGCCTGTAGTTCTGAAACTCTACGAGCTGAAGTGATAGCCAGAAGGAAAGCTGTTTTCCAGGACAAATATTGCAAATCTGATGAAGCACCTGGCTCAAAAGGAGGCAAAGTCAGATTTTCCAGAATGAAATTTAGATCCCAAGCAGGTATAGGTGGTTTCCTTGGAGGTCTTAAATTCTTAGCCCCTCTGAGGAACTGTCTTAGGGTGAGAGAATAAAGGAGGATCAGTGTTGTATTCTGCAGAAATGGCTGAGGCATGGATTTTGATGGAGAACGAAAGTCCACTGCTTAGTAGTTCAGCCAAATATTGTAGTATTTGAGGTAAATTCAGTTTTCCAGGGTTCTGGCCCTTTTTCTCATTCCAGACACAAAATAGTTTCCATTTTGCGGAGTAAGCTTTTCTAGTTGATGGCCTTCTGGCCTCCAAAATGACATCCTGCACCTCCTTGGAGAGTAGGGCCTGCTGTGATGCTAAGGAATCTTCCATGCGGCTAGATTGAGTGCTTTTAGCTGACTGAAGAGTTTTGAAGCTGTGCCGAGTCAGAAGAGGCATTAGAGGCAGGGTCCATGGAGGGGAATGAGTCAGGCTCCTCAGGAGTGGGTACCAGTGTTGCCTTGGCCAGTCCAGAGCAATCAGTATCATCTTTGGTCTGTCTGCTCTGGTCTTCAATAGGACTGTGGGCAGCAGAGGAAGAGGCGGGAAGGCATAAACAGTCATTGATGTCCAGCTGAGAGCGTCCACTTTCCAGGCCTTTGGGTGGAAGGTCCGGAGCAGAATTTTGTCAATTGATTTTTGTGGGAGGCAAAGAGATCTATCTCTGGCCTTCCCCATTCTTGGATTATTTCTGTAAAAACTTTTGGATGCAGCATCCATTCGTGTGGATCTGTCATATTCCTGCTTAGGTGGTCTGCCAGCGTGTTTTCCTTGCCTGGCAAGTACTGTGCTTGTACTTCCATTTGTAAGCCCATGGCCATGTTCCAAAGTGATATGGCCAGTCTGCACAGGGGATAGGAATGTGTTCCTCCCTGCTTGTTTATGTACCACATAACTGTGGTGTTGTCCGTTCTTATCAATAGTTGACCTGGTTGTAGAAGGTCCTTGAAAGCTATAATAGCATTTATTACTGCTAGCATTTCTTTGATTGATGTGAAGGCGCTTTTCTTTTTGGGACCATTTGCCCTGAATGCACCGGTCTGTCATGTGCGCCCCCCAGGCGTAGTCCGAGGCGTCTGTTGTGATGACTTGATTTGCTTGAGGCTTGCTGAATGGAAGACCTGTGTTTGCTTGACATGCTTGAGCCCACCACAGAAATTCCTTTTGCAGACATGGAAGTAGTGGTATTATTGTTTCCAAACTGTGGCTGTGTTGAGACCATATGTTTTATAGGTACCATTGTAGTTCTCATATGCAGCTTTGCACATGGGATTAGCAAGATACAAGATGCCATGAAATCCCAGAGCCTGCAGGATTTTCCTTGCAGTCAGCCTGGTGCAATTTGCCAGTGTTTTGAAATATTGAATTAGTTGCCCCTGCTTCTCTGGCGTGAGGTAGGCCATCTGGGTGTTTGTGTCCAAATTGGCACCCAGGAAAATTATATTTAGAGATGGTATTGGCCTGGATTTCTCTGTTGACTGTATCCCAGAGAGTTTAATAACATTATTACATAAGCCAGATGTTTCAGAAGAATGTGCTTGCTGTCCGCTTGGATCAGGCAGTCGTCCAAATAAGGGTATATTTGTATCCCTTGAAGTCTGCAGTAGGCAATTACTGATGCCAGGCATTTCGTGAATACTCTGGGCGCAGTAGACAAGCCAAAGGGCAATGCAGAGAATTGATAATGGGTTGAACCTGCAATAAATCTGAGGTATCTTCTGCAATTTTGTCTGATTGGGACATGCAGGTATGCCTCCTTGAGGTCCAATGTTACCAGCCAAGACTCCTTGCCCAGCATGGGAAGAGGTTGCTGTAGAGTGAGCATCTTGAATTTTGGCAGTAGGAATGTGTTTAGGATGGAAAGATCCAAAATAGGTCTCAAATCTTTTCCCTTCCTTGGCACCAGAAATAGCCTGGAATAAAAATCTTGACCTTGTTCGTGTGTAGGTACCTCTTGAATAGCTTTCATGTTTATAAGATCTGAAATTTGCTTTTGTGCCTCTGCCCTTTGTGTGGCAGTTTTGGCATGCCTCATTTTTGGAAGGGTATGAAAGTGGAATTTGTAGCCTCTGTTTATAATGTCCAGGATCCATTTGTCCTTTGTGACAACCTGCCAATTTTTTGAGAATCGTGCCAGCTTTCCTAAGGGGGCTGCCATTTGAGACCTGGTTGGCCTGCAAAGGGGAAGTCATTGGGTATGCTTTCTGAAAGCTTGTGAGTTATCCTCACCACCTCTGTGTAGGAGCTTGGCATTGTCTGCCTCTGTATGCTCCTTGTGGTTGTCCTCTGCCCCTCGGGCACCTGCATCTGCCTCTTTGGGGTCTGTCCGTGGCAGGAAAGGACCAGTTTTTGGAAGGCCAATTTCTACTAAAACGTGGTGGTTGAACCTGCAGAAATTCTCAGTTTGCATTGATTTAGCTTTTTCCTCCATTTTTCGTAATACTTCCTCAGCATTTGCCCCAAATAGTACATCCTTTTGAAGAGGGGCGTCTAGTAATTTAGCTTTGACATGATCAGGCAAGGTTTGTTCCTTGAGCCAAGCATGCCTGCGTATGACTGAGCCTGTAACTGAGGCCTCTAGAGCATCAAAACCACATTGTAAGGTATGTTTACCCACTTGTTCTGCACTATGCATCAAATCCTGTAACTCCTTCAAGTCTGGTTGTTCAGGTTGTGACATTTTACTTTTCAATTGAGATAACAGAAACTGTTGGTATTTTAGCATATGAAACTGACAGTTTAAGGCCCTCATGGTTAAGGTAGCAGAGGTATATACCTTCTTTCCCCACCTTTCTAAGGATCTGGAATCTCTCTCGGAAGGCAATGGATTTTTGGCAATGGAAGCCTCAACTCCCTTGGGTCCCCGTGAGATGGTTTCTAGGTCAGCAGCATGGCTTTTGTAAAGAAATTGGTGCGAGTCAGGAACCCTGTAGTACCTATCAGGCTTAACTGGAGCTGGAGTTAGAGAGTCCGGGTTAAGGCAGGCCTCCGAGTAAACATCTAGGATGTCCAAGACAGGGGGTATAGCCACAAGCCTGTGCTGGGGTAATAAGAAATTCCCTGAGCCTTTTCTTGGAATCTGAATAATCCTGGCCTTCCCAAAGGAAGTGTTCCCTTAAGGTATGCAAAGTTTCCCCAAATGAGAAATCCTCGGGGGGGGGGGGGTATACAGAAGGAATAGACTCCTCTGCATCAGAGTCTTCAAAAGGGGAGTAAGCCTGTTCCTGATCAGAGTGTTCTGAAATAATGGATCCCTGATCAGAGGGGGAATCTTCCTCCACTCTGGGCCTTTTGTCCGGAGGTGGCTGAGAACCTCTGATTAGAGTATTTAAGCATCTGTCTCTTAGGCATGGGGCCTGGAGATGGGCCCTGTATAACCGGTCTCTTAGGGTGCATGGTTGCTTTAGACTTGGTGAAAGCCTTGATGGAGAAAGAGGAAGGTCTGAAAACACCTTGAGTGGAGGTGGACCTGTCCACATTCTGTGTTTCAACGCCAAGAGTGGCTTCGGTATCTGTAGTCGGGGTGTGGGCAGAGGAGCCTGCGACCTCGCGTACAGGAGGCACCGCCAAAGATGTGTCGTCGGTAGTCAGGGGCTGCGTAGGCACCTCACTGAGAACCAGACCACGTGTAGTCTGCTTTGGCGTGGTGTCGGTAGAGTCGGTCCTTGTCTTTGCGTTTAGACAAAACCGGTGTCGGAGTATCCAACGACATGGTATACAGAGGGAATGGAAATCCTTATGCGGCATTTGCTTCCAACAAGAAATACAATTATTAACTTTGACATCGGTCTGAGGCAAGAAAAGTTTCCCCAACGGGATACTTAGCTTTTAAGAGGACTTCGGTTTTCCAAATTTTTCGTAATCTCAGGAGCTGGCCGACCGGCACTTGCGAACTCCTTCCGCTTCAGGCACCGCGCGGCAAGAAAGACTGAAGAACATGGCGTCGGCTGGTTTTTATACCCCTGTCGCACTGACGTCAGGGAAGAAGAGATGACAACTGACGCCGGACCTAGACTTTGGAATTCGGCCGACCAACCTGACGGCAGGAGAACCCATCTGTTATGACTGCAGCTGTATGCACGATGAACATCTGGCCTAATGTCCTAGTTTTTTGGGGGAGGAATGGGACTTCAGTATCCTGATCCTCCCTAGTCTAGTGGGACTTCTTGGTTCATTCATTTGAAAGCAGGCAGCAAGCAGCAAATTTCACTTGCAACTTTTTTTGTTTGTAGAAGCAGTGATGGTGTAGATGGTGAGCTCTTTAAAAAGGGTATTCAACATCGTTCATGTATCATTTCTCTTACCAGTGTCCTGTGTGATAGATCTCCACGCAGATGAGCAAAGAGAAAACTTTTAGTTATGTACTTACCATAACTTCGGATGTATGGGATCCATCTCGCCTACATTCATAACAGATGGGTTCGGAGCCGATCCATCGGCTCCGACTCGGCAACTTATACACTAGCACGAAGTCTCTCATTGGCTGGGCTACTCCCTATCCCAGGATGCACTACACCTGCTTCCCCAGATCTTGTTTGTTCGCTTTCATACATCCATGTAAACACAGCAAACACTATTAGTCACTATAACCAACTAAAGTTCTTCAAGAAAGAACACCAAGAAATAAGTGACTACAGCTCCTCTAAATCCAAAAGGAAGAGGGAAGGAGGGCGGGTACTTATGAATGTAGGCGAGATGGATCCCATACATCCGAAGTTATGGTAAGTACATAACTAAAAGATGTAATGGGATCCTATCTCGCCTACATTCATGACAGATGGGACAGCGTCCCTAGCACCTACATCCCGGGTGGCTCATTGGAACACACTCCTGAGAACTGTGGAACCAAAGGAAGCTCTGCCTCGAGAAACCACATCCAATTTGTAATGAGAAATAAAAGTGTGCGGAGAAGTCCAGGTTGCCGCAGCACAGATATCATCTATTGATAACTTGGAGTGAAAAGCTACGGAAGTAGCCATTGCCCTAGTAGAATGAGCCTTGACTGGAAAGGAAAGGTCTTTATGAGCCTGTGAATAAATAAAAATGATACAATCTTTAATCCATTTAGATATGGAGGCTTTTGTTACCGGTTGACCCAATTTGTTCGCTGCAAAAGAAACAAACTGATTTGATTTCCGCGTTTGAGCGGTTCTATTCAAATAAAAACGTAGTTGTCTATGTACGTCCAATTGATGCAAAGTATATTCTGCGTTATTGGAGAATTCTGGGAAAAAGACAGGGAGTTCTATAGTTTGTTGCATACAGAAAGAAGAGGCCACCTTTGGTATAAATGCGGGGTTTAATTTCAATGAAACTCTATGCTTGTGAAAAATCAAATAGGGAGGATCAGAACAAAGAGCTTGAAGTTCTGAAACTCGCCTAGCAGATGTTATGGCTACTAAAAAGGCCGTTTTCCAAGACAGAAATTTTAAATCACAAGTAGCAGCTGGTTCAAAAGGACGGGCAGTTAGGGCAGCAAGAACCATATTCAAATCCCAAGGGGGAACAGGCTGAGATAAAGGAGGCCTAAGGAGCCAAGCCCCTTTAAGGAAAGCCTTACAAAGTTTGTGAGACATCAATGAAGGTTCAAAAGAAGCATGAAAATTAGAGATCGCTGCTAATTGAACCTTAATGGTTCAAACTGAAGAGCCCGACTGAAAAAGGGAGGCCAGAAAATTGAGAACCTCCGATACTGGAGCAGTGAGAGGATCTATACCTCGTTCTTGAGCCCAGAAGGCAAACCTTTTCCATTTACTGGAATAAAGTTTGATGGTGGAAGGTTTATGGGAAGAAGACAGAACGTGGACCACATCCGGCGAGAGAGCATTATCTCGGACTAAGGATGGAAGTGGAGTAACCATGCTGCCAACTTCAGGGACCTGAGACGGATGAAGCCGTCCTGACTGATGAGTCAACAGGTCTGGCACCGGATCCAGAAACCATGGACCTTCTATCGCATGCCTCTGTAGGAAAGGGAACCAAACTTGACGAGGCCAGTGCGGGGCAATCAGAATCATCTCGCTCTCCAGGTAAATGGCCTTCTGTATCACCCTCGGTAGGAGGGGGGAGGGAAGGCGAGAGAAGACCGGGGCCAAACGTGAGTCAGAGCTGCCCCTGGGAATCTGTCCCTTGGATGGGAACAGTGTGAAGAACTCTCTGCATTTCGCATTGTGGGGGCTGGCAAACAGGTCGCAGCAAGGAAGACCCCATCTGTCGAAGATTTTCGCAGCTATACTCTGAGGGACCACTCGTGGGGCAAGAGAATGGTCCTGCTTAATCTGTCCGCAATCACATTGGACTTCCCCGGTATGTGCATTGCCATTAGAAAGCGGTTAGTAGCTACCGCCCAGTGCCAAAGTCTCATGGCTTCTCTGCATAGTGGGTAAGACCTGGTACCCCCTTGCTTGTTTATGTACCATACTACCGACATGTTGTCGGATAGGATCGCAATTGGGCCCTGTGGGAGAGCGTGATGGAGAGCTTGGAGTACCAATAGTACCGCTCTCATCTCCAGTACATTGATATGCAAATGTGCTTCCTGGATCTGCCATGTGCCTTGGACCGACCTGTCCAGGTAATGACCCCCCCACCCTACCTGGGAGGCATCCGTGGTCACAGTGGCAACGGGACGTTGAGGAATAAAGGATCGCCCTTGGTCGAGATTTGACTGTAGAAGCCACCAACGCAGATCCCGACGGCAACTCCGTGATTATGATTAAGTGGTTCAAGGGCAGTTCCTGATAAGACCATTGAACTGACAGTAACCATTGAAGAATTCGCATGTGAAGTCTGGCCAAGGGAACTAGGAGTATAGTCGACGCCATCGAGCCCAACAGTTGTAGGATCCGATGGGCCGGGCTCTTGTAAGTGAAGGCAGGATTTGACCTGATCTTGTAAGATCTGAATTCTTGCTGCCGTAAGCGCACATTCTTTTGTGTCTAAGTCTGCGCCTATGAAAGTAATACGCTGAGAAGGCTGTAGTACAGATTTTGCAAATTGAATGTGATCCCCAAGAAACGGCCCAAGTTGAACGTGGCTCTGAGCGCTTTGAGAAGTAGATGCTCGGAGGTGGCTGTAAGGAGCCAGTCGTCTAGATAAGGAAACACCTGGAATCCCAGACTTCTCAGGTGAGCAGTTACCACTGCCAGACATTTGGTGAACACCCTGGGGCTGTGGTGAGACCAAAGGGCAGTGCTCGAATTGAAAATGACTGGCTCCGGGCGGAAGCGTAAATGTCTCCTGGACTCTTGAGCTATGGGAATGTGATAGTAAGCGTCCTGGAGATCTATGGAGCACATCCATGCATTTTTCCAGCAAAGGAAGAATAGATTGAAGAGTGACCATTCGAATTTGGACTTCTACTAAACGATTCAATGAACTGAGGTCCAAAATGGGCCTGAAGTCCCCTGTCTTTTTGGTACCAAAATAATTTTGAGTAAGTTCCTGATCCGATCTGGTCGGTGGGGACAGGCTGGATGGCTCTTTCTAGCAGCTTTGAAATTTTAATGCTGCCTGATCCCGCTGACTGGGTGGCACGTCCGGGATTTCCCTTAAAGAAAGGGGGGGTTTGTTGAAAGGGATGATATATCCTCCGGTAATAATGCGAAGCACCCACTGATCGCTTGTTATGGATTCCCAAGCATGTGGATGCGCCAGAGCGACCCCGACTGGCTCGGAGCTGCACAGTCGGGCAACTACTCAGGAGCTTAGTTGTATGAAGAACCACGAAAGGAATCGCGGTCTCCAGAGTTACGGGGCCTCTGCCACCTCTGGGGCGTCTTCCAAAATCCCCCCCCCCTGCCTCTGGAGGGGGAATCACTGGGTGGAGTAGAGAAAGACTTTTGGGATTTTTTAAACCACATTTTCCCTCCTCTCCCAGTCTTGGGATAAGGCCTGGAAGGAGCGGAATAACGGGCCCCAACGGCAGTCAAAGTCTTGCCCTCCTGCTCGCACCGAGTTAGTGTCCTTCACCTTGGGTCCAAACAAAGATGACCCATCAAAGGGGGCGTCGGCGAAGGAAGACTTGAAGGCCTCCGTAAACGAACACAAGCGTAACCAGGCTCGTCTCCCAAGGGCAATGCCTGTTCCCGCTGCTCTACTCGCCCCCTCGGCCGCATACGAGATGAGCCTCATGGACGAGTTAACAATAGAACAAAGAGTAGTCATCTGTGCGCCAACAGTCGAGGCCAGCGCTTCAGGTAGATTACCAACAAGGGAGTCATTTAGCTCTTTGAGAAGATCCCGTTGGAGCCTTGTAAAATTACAAATAATTCAGCGACAGTAAGGAAAAAGCCGCTGAGGACAGGGTACGCTTCCCGTACCTATCCATACTCCTAGAATCCTTATTAGGAGGATGAATAGACGTCGAAGCCTCTGCCACGTCCTGCTGTGTGGCAGAAGCCACCACCAAAGCATCTACCGGTACACCCTTTGTGAGAAATTCTTTTTGTGGGGGAGCTGATAAGAATTTATTGGGCCTCGCAGGCACCGGTTCCACAGAATCAGGGTGTTCCCACACCCTTCGAGAAATCAAATCAAGGAGTTCATCGAAGGGCGGAGACACCCAGGAGGCGGAGGGCTGGGCCCCAAAGGCCTTGAGGAAGACTGACTCCTCAGTTGAAGGGGTTTTGGCTTGCCAGTCACCTCTCTGTCTCAGAATCTCCAAGATATCTGAGAAGGAGATATCATCCGAAGATGATTTGGGGGACCCCTCAGCGTAATAGAGGTCAGTATCCGATGTAATAGACTCATCTTGGGAGTCTACGTGCTTCCTCTTACACAATTTCTTCCGTGGGGGTTCGTCCGAAGCAGTTTCGGACGGACCACCCGGAAGAAGGGAACCCCCGATTGGGGTAGCCTCAGGCCCTGGGGCCCCGCTGCCGGGGGGCTGCAATGCAACAGAGGCACCAGTCTCCAAATCTAGGGACGGTGAGGTAGAGTCTAGTTGAACCGGCAAGGGCATGGCCAGCGCTCCTCATGGCCTCAAAGGCCGGACCTCCAGAATCCAAGGAAGTCACTGGTCTAGAGGCCACGATGGCACTGGGAATTTCAGCAGCCGATGCTCCGAGAGGAAGACTAGGTACCGAGGCACCTAATCCCAAGGTATTCCCCTCGGGCCCGGCTGTAGAGGTCGTGAGTACCAAACCCTGAACCAGAGGACAGGGTAGGAAGCATGGTCGGAGCCAAAAGGCCTGATAGGGGTCTCTGCTCCGACCGTATGGCTCCACATTGCTCCACCACCACCGGCTCCAACAACTCAGAAGAGTTTGGAGGAGGAATCAAGTGTAGGGGGGGGGGGGGGGGGAATCGGCTCCGAAGCAAACTGTGCTGGAGCCGAGACCATTTTAGCAAATACTGGAGATTGGAAGAGCCTCTGTAAAACCCTATCCGGGTCCGAATCAGATAGTCTCGAGGATTTAGAGGAGGTAGACACTCGAGAAGACTTTCCTCTCGGCTCAGAGGGAGAAGGGGACCGGCTCCGAAAGGGCTCCAATACTGTCGGCGCCGACTCCACCAACTCATGGATCACTATCGGCGCCGAAGAAGCCTTTTTCTTCGGAGCCGAGGGGGAAAAGTCTGAGCTGCACACTTCCACCGGCTCAGAAGCCATTGGAGCCGATGGAGGTGATTCACCTCTCGATACTCCAACTTGCGGCTCCGAAGACAATGGAGCCGAAGTAGGAGGTATCGAGGCAGACTCTTCGACACTCGCCCCAAGTCAGGAGACGAGGAAGAAGAGGTCAACTTTTCTTAGAAGTCGGCTCCGACGGACTTGTCTGAGCCGACGATCTTTTCTTTTGGAAGCAACAGGAGGATTCAAAGCTTCCTCAAAGGAGGTTTAATAAGCCCTTTCAAAATAAGCTTGTTCTTACGTTCTTGAAGAACCCTAGCAGAAAAAGCATGCCATACGCTACAAGTCTCTTGTAGATGTTTCCGCCCCAAACAATAAACACAAATAGAATGGCTGTCTGTTCTGGACGTTTTATAACTGCACCGAGTGCATTTTTAAACCCTGACTTTTGTTCTTTAGACATAGTACGGTTCAAGAACAATAGAGTTCACCACAAAAATTAGCACTATAAAGAAAAACAGCCAACGAAAAGCGCGAGACTCACTGGCGCAAGCACTCAGAAGAATTTTACCTCACAAGTAACTGACAAACAGAACGCCCAAAGCCCTCTAATTTAAAACGGGCTTGGCCGAAAGACAAATAACCACAAAGGAATTAAATTAATAGGCCTTTTGACTAAAAAAGAACACAAGGATAGGGCAAAGGCCCTCTAACTAAAACGGCCTTGCCAGACAGACAAAAGGAACAAGTACCAGACAACACTCAAGCACTCAAACTTCACAAATAGTATAAAAGAAGCTGTTAAAACAGCTGTTTGTTTAATAAATGACAAAACCCCAAGGTCAAGGACCAATAAAGGTAAAAGTAAACACTTAGCTCCAGCCAAGTCGAGACCACGCCCAGCTTGTAAGCAAAGCGAGATCTGGGAAGCAGGTGTAGTGCATCCTGGGATAGGGAGTAGCCCAGCCAATGAGAGACTTCGTGCTAGTGTATAAGTTGCCGAGTCGGAGCCGATGGATCGGCTCCGAACCCATCTGTCATGAATGTAGGCGAGATAGGATCCCATTACATCTCCTGATTGCCTCCAGAGAATAGTTGGGCAGCGTTGACCCTGAAGTGCTGCCCATCAAAGCCTAGAGCATCCCTTTTTCTGTATACCCCTGCCACCTTGGCTCTACATCCACTGAAGGGAATCCATTCTGCTGTGACTGACACTACCTGAAATGGCATTAAAGGGCTGATGCCTGGACTTTCGGAACCATGATTTAGAGCTTTTTGGTTCCTGCTGTTCGATCACTAGTGATTCTCAAAAACCTGGCTCCAATGACAGAAAGCATCTTGCCATCCTGCTCACACTTCTGCATTGAGGCAAACAAAACATTCACGGAGGAGTTATTGAAGGATGAAGTAAACACACAAACAGTAACAGAACAGCTGCCTCCACAGCTCTAAAAAGGCACCACCGAATTTTAGGAGTAAAGTACGGATAAATAATCCCGAAACTGTGCATGACCAGTGTTAAATTCAAGACATACACTGTCATAAGTCAGATTGAGCACTTCCATCCTGCGCTCATTCAGGACTTCATCAGAACTAAATTATACCTGTTCCTTACCCATTTAAAACGCATAAAATCCTAAATTAAATTGCAATTTAAAACACTTCTACATATTAAAATACATCCATTAACATGAATATTAAAATGAATACAATACATGTATAAACTACATACAACCATATACACAACTGTTTTAAGAGAAAGGACTCTTTCGTTCCTTCAGGTTCTTTTAATTACTCACGTACACTGGTCGATTTTAACCTATTAAGTTACATTTTAGTATTTTATTCAATTCTGATGGACAGGCACAACTGCTTTTAAAACCCAGTTTTACAATTAGACACTTTTTGGGAGTATGAACTGAAATTTTTGGCCAATAAGAATACGACAGAGAAAACTATTTGTAATTAGAATTATCCCTGGATTTATAATGGGGAAGAATTGTTATGGATAACTGACTGTGTGGGTAGGATGTTAATACCCTTAAAGGAGATTCATACATGGCTGCATCAATGAAGTGAACATTTTGATGGCACTTTATGATTTACTGATGCAAGACGTTATTGATATGAATTTGATAAACATCCTAGAATTCCAGTTTTTGGACTACCAAAAGTCCACAAGGACATAAGTGATGTCGCCCAAGGTTAGTGGTTTCTGTGGACAGTTCCAAATACCCACTTGCTCTGTACATAGGAAGTTTCAATTAAACGACACTGTCAAAGATTCCTGGGAATTTTTGCCCAGGGACAATGATACTGGATATAGACAAGATATAGGTTACAACTGATGTAAAAAGATAGTCATCCCACATGAAGGCCTAGAATGGTTTGAAGGACATTTTATTCACTTATCAGCTGATATCCATACCCTTTATATTTCATTTTAAAGCTCAGCCTCGTCAAATTACAATTACATCTACTATAAAAGGGAACACATTTAAGCAAAATATTGGAGTGGCAATAAGCACATAATGTGCCCCCATACTGGAGAATTTGGTATTGCACACATGGGGGGGTTGCTCTAGTAATTACACGTCCCCTTTATTAAGGATGGCAGAAATTCAATACATTTCAAATATATACTGAAAACCTGCATACCACAACTCTTTTCTACACCGACAGTGAACATACTCATTCTCAGAAAAGAAACCGTGATGGGGCAAATGTTGAAAGCTGCATGTACATCAAGGTTTTCTGATTTTGTAGACAAATACTACGATAATCAAAGACATGTTTGTACAAGGGATACCTGGAAGATCTATTAATAGAAGTAAAAAATGAAACTGTGGCAGGATGGGGCACTAAATTTGTACCCATATGGAGAGAAGTTGTCATAACTAACAAGACAACTTCCCTTTCAAAGAAAATAGGATTGGAAATGTACAGGTTGATAGGTTTTAACAAGCTGTGTATAGAGTTTAACCAGTATGTACGTGTGCGTGTGTGCATGTGTGTGTGTGAAAAAAGACTGTCTGGCTTTTAGGACTGTGGTGCAGGTCTTGATTTGACAGTGTTCTAGCACAATATAGAAATATTTTATCCATGCTTTACTCAAAATTCAATAGTGGTGCCTTTTTAGAGCCGTAGAGGCAGCACTTTTGTTTTGACAGTTTTTCTCCTTGAGGCGCAGGATAGTACAGTTGTGTACACTTACCATAAAATGTAGATGTTAGAGTGTCTTCACTGTTGATCATCATTGTAGGGTTCTTCCTGCTGGCAAGCAAACCATCGGTCGGCCAGAATCCCAAAGTCTGGGTCCGGCATCGGCTGTGTACTCACCCTCCCTGACGTCAGTGCGCCAGGGGTACAAAACTCCTAGCAGATGCCATGTTCTCCAGTTTTTCTTGCCCCAGATGTCAGGTGCCCAAAAGTAAAGGCTAAAAGTAAAACAAAAAATGTAACATACAACAAACCCCATACCCTGTAGCAAAGTAAAAGTAAGAGGGGACAGGAGGGTGGGTAACCCAGACTGCAACAGTGAAGACACTCCCAACATCTACATTTATGGTAAGTGTACACAACTGTACTCTGTTCATAGTGTTTCACTGTTGCAGTCATCACTGTAGGGCTGAATCCCAAAGCTGAGATAAGGGGTAGTGGTTATTGAGAAGGGGTGGCTAGAAGGCCTTGCAAGACTGCAGAAGCAAAGCCTGCCATAGACTTAGAATAAAGAGGGAGATTATAGTGCTTAGAGAAAGTACGCACTGAACTCCAAGTTGCAGCTTCCAAAATATCTTTTGTAGGGACTCCCCCAAGAAAGGCAGCTGAAGTAGCAGCAGCTTTGGTAGAATGAGTCCTAATTTTTCCTGGGATTTGCTTTCCATGATGAGAGTAACAAAATCTGATTCCATGAGCAAGCCATTTAGAAATGGTCTGTTTTGAAATAGAACTGTTGGTCAGCAAATTCCCAAGGCAAAGCTGTTTTCCTGATATCCTTGGTTCTGTCCAGGTAAAAGCGAAGCTGCCTGTGCACGTCCAAAGAATGCAAGATCCTCTCCCCCTTATTTTGTGGATTAGGGAAAAAAGTTGGCAGGTGAATAGTTTGGTTTAAAGCCACTTTAGAAACTACTTTAGGCATGAAAGTAGGGTTAGTCCTCAAAGAAACCCTGTCTTGATGAAAAATAATTTAAGGTTCCACAGCCATGAGCACTAGTAGCTTCCTCCTATTGTATAGTTTGTTTATGGCTGGGGTCCACCAGACAGGAAGTCTGCCTTTGGAGAGGATTGGGTCTTGGTTTTATTTGGGATTGCATGATACAGGCATTCCTGAAGGTGTTCATAGAATGCGTTTATAAAGGATTCTGCGGTCTGGGCCATATTTTCCACAGGCCCGGGGGCTTTGAAGGATTCCACCTCTGTTTTGAGGAGTGTGAAATTTGCTTTAGAGAAGTTTTTCACTGTGGTTTTCTGGGTAGGGGGTGGGGTCGGGATGTGAACATCCAGCGAGATTAGTTTATGGTCTGATCTTACCAGTGAGGGATACACTTCTGGTCTGGAGCAGAGAGTCCCCATGTTGGTGATGATCAGGTCCAGTATGTTTTCCCCTCTTGTGGGAGTGATAACAAGTTGTTCCATAGCATTTGAGTTTATAAATTCTAGGAACCTTTGGGCTAGGGTGTTGGTGCTAGAGTAATGCTCCCAGTCTATGTTTGGGTAGTTGAAGTCGCCCAATATAATGGTGTTTGGAGAGACCTTCATATTTTCCAAGGTTCTCAGAAAGGCCGAGTGGGGTTCCTGGGTTTGGAAGGGTGGTCTGTAGCAGGCTATAAACTGGAAGGCAGTTTTACCCACTGTTAGTTGCACATGGATAGTCTCTGATGCTTCGTGCTTTGCCACCAGCCTGGAGGTGTGGGTATCTTTGAATATCAATACTCCCCCTCCTTTTGTGGTTCGGTCCAAATTTTGGGGCCAAAAAGCATGGTATGAGGTATAACCTGGTAGTGCTGGGGTGCTCTCGGGAGCCCTGAACCAGGTTTCTGTTACTGCACAGATATCAATGTTCGCCATGTTAAGAAGAGTTTAGAGTGCGTGCATCTTGAGGTTTAGAATTCTGGCATTGAGTAGCATTACTCTTAGTTTCTTATCCCTTGTGATACCTATGGAGCTGGGTTTGTCTTTTGAGCCTTGCCTAAAAAAGGCACTGGGGGGGGGGGGGGTAGCAAGAGCCTTTGCCAATATCCGAAAGCCCAGGGGTGACAGGTGCAAGCCGTCCCTAGCGAAGCATTGTGGCTTGTCGAGCATATCATCCCAAGCAGACAGGCATTGGATCCCCTTTGAATGACAGCAGTACTTAAGCCAATTGTTGAAATTGATAATCTTGTCTTCATATCGTGGCATCATTCTTGGTGAGGGTAAGATGCTACTCAAGGTCAGAGTCATACCGGCCTGGGCTACATGCTCAGAGAGCTCCTTTATGTCTCTTTACATGTAGTCCAGGGAGGTACGTCTTGGGTCATTCACACCAGCATGGACAATGACAGAGTCATATTTGTACTTGCCTTGGAGTGACCTGAGTGCTTGTGTTATGAGGCGGATCCTAGCGCCCAACAGGCTGCTCACAGTGACCCTCTCCTTGTTCAGCCTGGTGAGCGGGACGTCAGTGTGCCTGACGATAGAGTCACCTATTACAAGTGTATCAGGTGTGTTTAGTCTTGAGGGCTGTTCGGCACACTGGCTTTGTGAGACGTGTTGCATGTGTTTTGTTTTGGGGTAGCGGTTGCTTGGGTGTCTGCTTTGGAGGTCTCTGCTGCTTAGGCAGCACGTTTTTGTGTGATTATGTGTTTGGTTTGCTGTCGTGGTAGGTCTATGTGAGACTGGAATTGTAGTGAGTGTGGTTTCCTTCTCCTCCTGACTGGTTAAGCCAGTACCGAGTTGAGAGCTTAGCCTCCAGTTTGGCTATATGGTTGCATCTCTCATGTGTTGGAATTTGTTGGGAGAAGAGGGTTGTCTGTGTACATGAGGCAGTTGTAACACTGCCTCAAGATTCCCAGATTCACCAGCTGGACCGGAGAGGAGATTGACAACGGACCTTTGGACATACTAGAATAATATTGGGAATTCCTTAATTGAAAAAAGGCCAGTGGGGAGTGAGGGTGTAGTGCTTTTCATTTTTAGTGCCGACTTATATAACTGCTTTAGTGCGCAAGTGCCAGGTAACTTAAGCGCAATGTGTTACAGGTAACTTAAATGCAAAAACGACAAACAGTAACTTTCTTTCAAGTGAAACAAGGAAATAAGTACAGTAAGCAATGCAGATATCACTAGTGATCCACAGAAGAGCTGAGAAGCAGACTGTAGGTGGAATTAACGTTCCAGGGAAATAACAAGCAAACAACAAGCATATAAACAAAGCTAGATTCAGCAGGCCTAGATCTAAGTCTATGCTACAGCAAACAAGGTGTACCAATTTCAGTAAGATACAGTTCAAATATTCGGGCACTATAAACCTTTAACCAGAAATTCCCAGCTCAGAAGGGCAGAGTCCAGCCTCTTCTCCCACAAGGGTGCAAACCACGAACCTTCTTAATGTAAAATAACTGGCCTGAAGCCCAAGTGAGTGCCTAAACCAGAACTAATACACTAAGAATAACAGACATTGAAGAGAGTGCAGGTGTCCTAACAGCTTGTTTAGGAAAGTACAGTTTTGTACCTACCATAAATGTAGATGTCAGATAGGTATGCATCTGCAGTCATAACATATGGGTTGTCCTGCCTCAGGCAGCCCTTCGGCCGGATTCCAAAGTCTGGGTCTGGCCTCGGCTGATGTCGCACCTTCCCCGACGTCAGAGCGTCTGGGGTATAAAAAGCATCAGCAGACGCCATTTTCCTCAGTTTTTCTTGCCCCAGATGCCAGGTGCCCTCTAGGAAGGCTAAATTTGGATAAATGCAATAGAATTCCAAACATTTGCAAAATTATATATAAATATATACAGGTATATACAAACAAGTACACCATAATAGATTCCCCCAGCTAGCTAAAAGAGGGGTAAATACCCTAGGAATACCACAGAGGGGAAGGAGGGAGGGAGGGTAAACCTGACTGCAGATGCATACCTATCGGACATTTACATTTATGGTAGGTACAAAACTGTACTATGTCCTTCAAGGATGCATCTGCAGTCATAACATATGCGTAGAATACCATAGCTAATCTGGGGGAGGAGGCCCTAAGAAAAGGATGGTGTAGTTAAGATCCCCTGCAGGAATGTAGTAGCAAAGCCTGCTCTGGATCTGGAGTATAAAGGTAGATTGTAATGTTTGGTAAATGTATGCATGGAGCTCCAAGTAGCAGCTTCTAAAATGTCCTTGGTAGCCACCCCACGTAGGAAGGCTGTAGTGGTGGCCGTGGCCCTTGTGGAATGAGGCCTGATGTTTGCAGGAACTGACTTTCCATGAAAGGAGTAACAAAATCGAACGCAATTTCCTATCCATTTTGAAATTGTCTGTTTGGAAATTGCTTTTCCTTGCACCCCAGCAGCATATGCTACCAATAGTTGGTCAGTTTTTCTGCTACTTTTAGTTCTATCCAAGTAGTAGCGCAGTTGTCTGTGTATATCCAGGGTGTGCAGAAGTTTTTCCCCTCTATTCTGTGGATTTGGGAAGAACCTAGGCAAGTGAATAGCTTGGTTCAAGGATACCCTAGATACCACCTTTGGCATAAAAGTAGGATTAGTTCTTAGTGTAACTCTGTCCTGATGGAAGATAAGAAATGGCTGTACTGCCATTAATGCTTGTAACTCAGATACTCTTCTTGCTGAAGTTATTGCCAGAAGGAATGCAGTTTTCCAAGACAGAAACTGGAGATCTGCTGATGCTGCTGGTTCAAAGGGAGGAAGTGTTAGTTTCTCCAAGGAAAAGTTGAGATCCCAAGCAGGTAAAGGGGGTTTTCTTGGAGGTTTGATATTTTTGATCCCTCTCAGAAATTGCTTGAGGAGAGGGTGTGAGAAGATAGGTGGATCCAAATTGTATTCTGCTGAAATTGCTGAGGCATGAATCTTAATGGAAGAATAGGAAAGGCCATTGTGGAACAGTTCTGCTAAGTATTCCAGAATATGTGTCATGCTTGCCACTGTCACATCTAAGCCTTTTGATGGGTTACAGATGAAAAATCTTTTCCATTTAGCTGAGTATGACTTCCTTGTGGAAGGCCGGCGAGCATCCATGATAATGTCCTTCACTGTCTGTGATAAAACATTTTGTTTTGCATTTAAGGGATTTTCCAGGCAGTTAGCTGCAATGTTTAAGTTGGGATGCATGATCTTGAAATTGTTCTGTGTCAGAAGAGGCCATAGGGGGAGAGGCCATGGTTTTGCCTGTGACATGCTCCTCAATAGTGGATACCAGTGTTGCCTTGGCCAGTCTGGAGCTATCAGAATCACTCTTGGCTGTTCCTCCTTTATCTTCAGTAGAACCTTGTACATTAAAGGGAGAGGTGGGAAGGCATATACTTTTAGAGCTTTCCAGCTGAAAGAGAGTCCACCCTCCATGCTTGTGGGTGGTATGTCCTTGAGCAGAATGGACTCAGTTGACGGTTGAGGGGGGATGCAAATAGGTCTATCTCCGGCGTTCCCCATGCTTTTGTTATGAGTTGGAAGATGTCTGGGTGCAGCATCCATTAGTGTGCATCCATGGTAGTTCTGCTTAAGCTGTCCGCCAGTGTATTTTCCTTTCCTGGCACGAATTGGGACCGCAGTTGGATATAGAGTTTCAGGCATAGCTCCCATAGATTCATAGCCAGCCAGCATAGAGGGTAGGAGTGTGTGCCTCCCTGCTGGTTTATGTACCACATGACTGTGGTGTGGTCTGTCCTTATTAACAGGTGGCCTTGTTGGAGGAAGGGTTTGAAAGCCTCGATTGCATGCATCACTGCCAGCATTTTTTTGGTTTATGTGCATGTGTAGCTGTCTGAGACCATAGGCCTTGGATACATCTGTCCTCCATGTGTGCTCCCCATCCTCGGTCTGAAGCGTCCGTGGTGGTTTGTTTTGTTTTTGGTTTGTTGAAAGGCAACCCCCTGTTGGACTGGCAGGTCTGAGCCCACCACAGGAATTACTTCTGAAGGCAGGGAATGATTGGTATCAAAGTTTCCAAACTGACTGTGTTGAGACCATACACTCCTGAGGTACCATTGTAATTTTCTCATATGCAGCCTGGCCTGTGGTATCAGAATTATGCAGGATGCCATGTAACCCAGGGCCTGCAGGATTTTCCTTGCAGTAAGCTGAGCTTGTCTTGACAGATTCATGAAGTAATCTGGAAGTTGTTTTTGTTTTTCTTCTGAGGAAGGCCATTTGGGTGGTTGTTTCTAGATCCGCACCCAGAAAGGTTATCCTTTGGGATGGAACCAGTCCTGATTTTTGGATGTTGACTGTGTATCCCAATGCCTGTAGTAGGCGGATAGCATAGGCCAAGTCTTTTATCAATTTTACCTTGTTGTCCGCTTGTATAACGCAATCGTCCAGATAAGGGTAGATTTGAATCCCCTGAAGTCTGCAGTGTGCAATTACTGATGCCAGGCATTTCGTGAATACTCTGGGCACAGTAGATAAGCCAAAGGGCAATGCTGAGAATTGATAATGCTCTGATACTGCAAGAAATCTGAGGTGTCTTCTGCAGTTTGGTCGAATAGGGACGTGCAGGTATGCCTCCTTGAGATCTAGAGTCACCAGCCAAGACTCCTTGCCCAACATGGGAAGAAGTTGCTGGTAGGGTCAGCATCTTGAATTTTGGCACAACGAGGAAAGTATGCAGTGCGGACAGGTCGAGAATAGGCCTCCATTGATTTTCTTTTCTTGGTACAAGGAATAGTCTGGAGTAAAATCCTTGGCCTTGTTCTGAGTGGTACTTTTTCTATGGCTTTCATTTGAAGCAAGTTATTGATCTGCTTTAAAGCCTCTGCCCTCTGATTTGGTGGTAGGTTTGGCATTCCGTTTCTTTTTGGCAAAGTGTGGAAGTGGAACCTGTATCCTTTGTCTATTATTTGCAGTGTCCATGTGTCCCTTGTAATATAATGGCAATTTCTTGAGAATAAAGCAAGCTTTCCGCCCAAGGGTGCTTCCAGTTGAGCCCTGGTGGGCAGAATCAGAGTAAAGTCATTGAGCCTGTCCTGGTGTAGTAGTTGTTGTGGCTGCTGTTGCACTACCTCTCTGGTTGGCAGGTTGCCACTGACGGCCTCTGTAAGAGCCCCTAGATTGGCCTCTGCCTCTGGGGTGTCTGTTCCTGCCTCTCTGGGCTCTGTCCGAGTCTGGAAAGGACCAATTCTTAGTAGGCCAGTTTCTGCTAAATCTCGGTGTTGTACTTTTAGGAAATCCTTAACTGTTTGCACAGATTTTGCCTTTTCTTCATACTTTAAGACCTCCTGAGCAGAGGAGCCAAATAAATTTTGTTTCTCCATTGGAGCATCCATGAGTTTAGCTTTAACATGGTCTGGCAAAGATTGTTCCTTCAGCCAGGCATGCCTACGAATAACTGCCCCAGTCATAGCTGACCTAAATGAAGCCTCCAATGCATCATGATTACTAACCTGCTGTGAGTTGTGTACCAAATCCTGAAGGGATTTATGGTCAAGGGGCTCAGGAGAAGAAAGCTTCTTGTTCAGTTCATCTAACAAATACTCTTGGTACTGTATCATATGAAATTGACAATTTAGTGCCCTGACGGAAAGAGTTGCAGAAGTATATACCTCCTTTCCCCATCTCTCTAAAGCTCTGGACTCTCTTTCAGAAGGTAGAGGATTTTTGGCAGAGGCAGCCGCAACCCCTTTAGGGCCCAGTATAATAGTTTCTGGGTCTGCAGAATGGGCTTTATACAGATGGAAATGAAAATCCAGGACCCTGTAGTATCTATCAGGTTTGGCAGGGGCCGGGGGGAAGAGTATCAAGGGCTGTACTGACATCATTGTACACATCATCAATTACATTCAAAACAGGAGGTATAGCTAAGGGCCTATGCTGAGGCAAATGTAAAAAGGTCCTTAGTCTTTCTAGAATCAGAGAATTCCCGACCTTGCCATTGAAAATGCTCTCTCATGGAGTGTAGAGTCTCAAAGGAAAACTCTTCAGGAGGGGAGGCCGAAGGGATAGATTCTTCAGCATCAGAATCCTCATAGGGCGAATAAGCCTCCTCCTGGTGGTCTGACAACTCAGAACCATCCGTGGACTCATCTGAAGAGTGTGGGTCAGAAGGGCTCAGTCCTGGGCCTTTTGTCTGGTGGGGGGTGAGAGGCCCTGTCTGGGTGAGGTTGTGAACCTCTAATTAAAGAAATAAGGTCCTCTGCAAGGCTGAGGATCTGAGTACTAGAGGAAGGCCTGTGGGAGGTAGTCTTGGGAGGCAAAGCTTTAGAAAGTTTAGCAGCTTTAGCCCTGGAGAAGGCCTTAATGGACATGGAAGCAGGGGGCCTAGCTGCCCCACGTGCAGGAGTAGATATGTCCAAAGGAACGGTGTCGGACAAATCCTGGACACTGGTTTCGGTAGGTATCTTGGTAGCCGACTCAGCCGGGGCCTCCCGGGTTGCGGTGGTCAGTTGAGTGGATTCGGAAGGAATCTCCGAGGACTCTGTTTCGGCCGAAACAGAGACACTCGCGGTAGGCTTTACGGTGGTTTTAGCTGAAACAATACGCCACTTGTTCCGTTTTTGCACTAAATGTGATGTCGGGGTCTGACTGCATTTTATATGCAAAACTAGCCCCAAAAAATTCCTCTGCAAACTCCGACCGACGTCTAAGAGTTCGTCGGTTGAAGGAAGCAAAGGCTGAACAGGACGATACGTCGTGGTCTGGGCCTAAGCAAGGAAGGCAGTAGGAATGGAAATCCTTATGAGGTATTTGTTTCCCACAAGTTAAACAATTATTTACTTTATCGGACATCGGCTGAGGCAAGAAAGAGTCCCCAACGAGGTACTTAACTTTTTTGAAGTCTTCGGTAGCTGAAATCGCTGGATCTGACCGAGCGAACAGCTGCTTCGGGCACCACGCGGCAAGAAAGACTGAGGAAAATGGCGTCGGCTGATGCTTTTATACTCCAGACGCTCTGACGTTGGGAAAGGTGCGACATCAGCCAAGGCCAGACCCAGACTTTGGAATCCAGCCAACCGAAGGGCTGCCTGAGGCAGGACAACCCATATGTTATGACTGCAGATGCATCCTTGAAGGACATCTGGGGGATACAAGCAGATGCTTCAGATCCTGCAGTTTTTACATTTTTTCCTGCATATTTCGAAAAGTTCTGCAGATTGCTTACCAAAAAGGAACTGGTCATCCAGGGGACATCCAAGATCTGTTTTTGAAGTCATTAGGCAGAGTTTGAAGTCCGAGCCAGGAATACCTATGCAAAACAGAAGCAGATGCAGCTGACCTGTCCGAGGCTTCAAGCAGCATTGAAGATGCATTTTATTGAATGCCTGCCTACTTGCGCTGCTAAAGAAAGTTTTGAGGCAACTCTAGGCTTAGGTGGGGAGTCAGGCATAGAGGAGAGTAGACTACAGGCCTGGGAAACTAGCTCTAGGGCATACTTTAGAGTCTGGTAATTGATGGCCCTACAGGCCAAGGCTGGTAATTGATGGCCCTAAAGGCCAAGGCTGAGGAAGTGTAAGTCTTTCCTAGCCTGTCCATCACCTTACTGTCCTTATCTGACAGCAGCAGAGAAAAGGATCTGCCTAGTCTGTCGGCTGCCACAGCAATCACAGCAGGGTCTGTAATGGGAAGTTAGACAAGATTATAATCCAGAACCTTTTACAACCCATCTGTGGTCCTTTTGGGGCTGGTGGCTGGGATTCTGGGGTCTTGGAAGCAAAGACAAAGGTGTCCAAGTACGCAGGAATCACAGGAGGAATAGCAAAGGGAGAGGGAGACTCAAGTATTCCAAGGGACAGGCCAGCTGGCAGGTAGAGAGTCTGAGGGGGAGGAGGAATGGAGCCAGCAGGGCAGGAGTTTGTGAGGCAGTAGGCCTCAAGGCCATAAAGGCCTTGTGTGTGATTGCGAAAATGCTTGCCAGTCAGGCTGATCTTCCACCGGGAAGACAAATGCCTAATTTTTTGTTTTCTTTAGAGTGAAGGCATCTTGAGTTGTCTGAGGCTGGAGTCCTGGGGTTGTAGTGTCCTCCTCAGAAGAAGCTAACAGCAGCCATACGGGAAATCCCCCCCCCCCCCCCCCCAGACATTGGCAGAGACACGTTGCAGGAAAAGTACAGTTTTGTACCTACCATAAATGTAGATGTTCGAAGATCCACATTGCTGCAGTCCTTACTTATGGGTAGTCCGCTGTCCTCGGTCGGCCCGAATACCAAAGTATTAGGCTGATGTCGGTCATGGGCGCTTAGATCTGACATCAGAGCGTCAGGGTATAAAGGCGCATGACAGACGTCATATCCTCAGTCTTTTCTTGCCCCAGATGTCAGAAGGCCAAACCAGAAAAGGCCACAGCCAAAAACAGAATACCTCCCAAAAACATGCCCAACAACCATCACCTAAAGCATAACACCAAGTCTAACTACAGTGGGGAAGGAGGGAGGGTAAATTGGACTGCAGCAATGTGGATCTTCGAACATCTACATTTATGGTAGGTACAAAACTGTACTATGTTCTTCATCTCACATTGCTGCAGTCCTTACTTATGGGTAGAATCCCAAAGCAACGGGAAAGGGAGGATGGTAAAAATCATAAAGCATTAGGGGCCGCTAAAATGCCCTGTAAAATTGCAGTGGCAAATCCAGCCCTAGACTTAGAATAAAGAGGAAGGTGGTAATGTTTAGAAAAGGTATGCACTGAACTCCAAGTAGCTGCCTCCAAAATGTCTTTTGTAGCTACCCCCCTTAGAAAGGCCGTAGAAGTAGCAGTAGCCCTAGTGGAATGAGGCCAGATTCCAGCAGGAATCTCCTTACCATGATGGGAATAACAAAATACAAAACCCAATCCATTTAGAAATAGTTTGTTTTGAAACAGGTTTACCCTGTGAACCCAAAGAAAAAGAAACAAACAATTGCTGAGACTGTCTGAACTCTTTGGTTCTGCTCAAATAATAACGCAACTGCCTGTGAATATCCAAAGTATGCAAAATTTTCTCCCCTTTATTTTGGGGGTTTGCATAAAAAGTAGGCAAATGAATAGTTTGATTTAAGGCCACACTAGAAACCACCTTAGGCATAAAGGAAGGATTAGTACGCAAAGATACCCTATCCTTATGAAAAATCAGGAAAGGCTCCACTGCCATGAAGGCCTGTAATTCAGAAACCCTTCTTGCAGAGGTAATGGCCAACAAAAAAGCAGTTTTCCATGACAAATACTTTAACTTGGCAGTAGCTGCAGGCTCAAAAGGTTGTAGAGTAAGTTTTTCCAACACAAAATTGAGATCCCAAGCAGGAGTAGGAGCTCGTGGGGGTCTTATATTCTTGCCCCTCTAAGAAATTGCTTAAACCAAGGATGAGAGAATAAAGGAGGGTCACAATCATAGTGAGCAGAAATGGCTGCAGCATGGACCTTTGAGGAGAAAGACAAACCCTTGTCCAATAACTCAGTAAGATATTGAAGAGCAACACTTAAATCAGGTTTGGAGACATCAAAGTCCTTTCCTTTGCTCCAAATAAAAAATCTCCTCCATTTATCAGCGTAAACTTTCCTGGTACTAGGCCTCCTGGCCTCCAAAATAACATTCAAAACTTGTTGTGGAAGCTGAGACCCTCCAGAGTCTAAAACAGAATATGCCAGGCTGTTAGATGCAGAGACTGAATCTTGACATTGAGGAAGTGACTGTCCTCTTGTGATAAAAAGTGCGGAATCAAAGGCAGAGGCCATGGAGGTTCTCATACTAAGCTCCTCAGTAGTGGGTACCAGTGTTGTCGAGGCCAATCCGGTGCTATCAAAATCATGGTTGGCTTGTCTTGTCTGGCCTTCAAGAGTACCTTGGGAAGAAGAGGCAGAGGTGGAATGGCATATACATGCAGATTGTTCCAACTGAATGATAGAGCGTCCACCTTCCAAGCTGTGTGATGAAACATTTTTGTGCAAAACTTTGGCAACTGGTAATTTAGTGGAGAAGCGAACAGATCTATGTCTGGAGTTCCCCATAACACTCAACTGTTGAAATACATGAGGATCCAATTTCCACTCGTGAGGATCCACTATTTGTCTGCTCAATACATCTAAGGAGTTCTGTGCTCCTGGTAGAAACCTTGCCTGAAGATTGAGGTGTAGATTGAGAGCAGTTTCCCACAGAATCATCGCTTGCCTGCAAAGAGGGTAAAAATGGGTTCCCCCCTGCTTGTTGATGTACCACATGACAGTAGTGTTGTCTGTTTGAATCAACACCTGCCCTGGGTGAAGTAAATCTTTGAAAGCCATCAATGCAAACTGGACTGCTAACATTTCCTTCAAGTTGATATGCAAATGTTGGAGTTTGACAGGCCACGTGTTTTGCACCCATTTTCCATTGAGGTGTGCTCCCCAAGCCTTGTCCGAGGCATCTGTCGTTAGAATCTGACTCGCCTCTGGCCGGGTCACAGAGTCCCTTGTTTAGGTGACATTCCCGAGCCCACCACAAAAACTCCTTCCGAATGCAAGGTATTATCTGAATGACAGTGTCTAGATCTTGGCAGTGCTGTGTCCATACATTTTTGAGATACCATTGAAGCTTCCTCATATGCAATTTGGCATTGGGAAGCACCAGAAGGCTTGAAGGACTGTCCTTGCAGTCAGCCTGGACCGTAGAGACATTTGATGGAAATAAAGAGAAAGGCTTCTTTGTTTGTCCGGGGTCAAAAAGGCCATCTGGGAAGCTGTATTCAGTCTCACACCCAGAAAGCACATGTCCTGAGAGGGTACTAGACTGGACTTTGTTTCGTTCACAGAATACCCTAGGCATCTTAACACTGCCATCACATACTGTAGATGAAGAAGTTCGTCCTTTTCTTGTGCAATAAATCAGGCAATCGTCCAAATAAGGATAAATCTGTATTCCTCTTAGTCTGAAAAATGCTATCACTGGAGCCAGAACCTTTGTGAACACTCTGGGCGCAGTAGATAAGCCAAAGGGCAATGCAGAGAACTGATAATGTAAATTTCCAGCCCGAAAACGCAGGTACCTCCTGCAACTGGGCCTGATAGGAACATGAAGGTAAGCCTCTTTGAGGTCCAGAGTAACCATCCAGTGATCTTTTCCCAACAGAGGTAAAAGTTGTTGTAAAGTCAGCATCTTGAACTTTGGAATGTCCAGGTAAGTGTTGAGGATAGATAAATCCAAAATTGGTCTCCACGTGTTCCCTTTCTTTGGAACTAGAAACAGGCGAGAATAAAATCCTAGGCCCACTTCTGACAGAGGAACTGGCTGTATAGCTCCTATTTGAAGAAGTAAAGAAATTTGTTGGTGAGCCTCTATCCTTTGCCGAGGAGGACGTCTGGCATGCCTTTGAAAGGAGGCATGGTATGGAAATAGAACTTGTAACCTCGGTTTATAATGTCCAATACCCATTTGTCCTGGGTGACTAAATGCCAATTTTGCTTGAAAAGAGCCAACTTTCCTCCCAAAGGAGCTGCCAGGCAAGAAGAATCTGGCAGCTGAAAATGTAGGTCATTGGGCCTGTTTACGAAAGGACTGGCCCCTGCCCTCACCAGCAGATTGAGCAGGTGAACTCCATTGTCTCGGCTTGAAAGTACTCTGAGCTCTGCCCCTACCCTAGATCTACCCCTAGACTGAGAATCAGAAGAAGGGTACGTCCACCCCTTAGTAGGCCAATTTCTACTAAACTTTGGAGGTTGTACCTGCAAAAAACTTTAACAGTCTGCATAGACTTAGCCTTGTCTTCCATTTTCTTTAAGACTGACTCCACAGGAGGACCAAACAAAACTTCAGACTGTAAAGGGCATCCAGAATTCTAGACTTAACATGCTCAGACAAATTCTGATCCTTAAGCCAGGCGTGCCTCTGAATAACTGAACCAGTGGCAGCCACCCTAGAAGAAGCCTGTAAAGCATCAAAACCACATTGCAAAGAGTGCTTACCCACCTGTTCAGAAACATGCACTAAATCCTGCAATTCTTTACACTCTATGCCCTCTGCCAAAGCATACACTTTAGACCTTAGCTGAGAAAGGAGGAAATTCTGATACTTCAACATATGAAACTGGCAGTTCAAAGCTCTCATTGCTAAAGTAGAAGAGGTATACACCTTCTTACCCCATCTATCCAAAGCTCTAGCTTCCTTATCCAGAGGAACCGGATTCTTAACAGAGGCTCTAACACCCTTAGGCCCCTGACTAATAGTTTCTGGGTCCGCCCTAGGACTCTTATACAGATATTTATGAGCCTCAGGCACCCTGTAATACCTGTCTGGTTTAACTGGGGCAGGAGGCACAGAATCTGGATTAAGGGAAGCTTCTGAAAAAACATCTGAAACAACATCCAAAACCGGAGGTATAGCTAAGGGTCTATGCTGTGGTAAAAACAAGAACTCCCTAAGTCTCTTCCGTGAATCAGAGTAATCCTGTCCCTCCCACTGAAAATGCTCCCTCATGGAATGCAGAGTTTCTGAAAATGAAAAATCCTCTGGAGGAGAAGGAGTGGAATCCTCTGCATCAGAATCAGAATAAGGAGGGAAATCTTGAATGTCTTCAGCAGAAGACTCTGAATCATCTGAGGCCTGCCCCAAACTTTCCAACTCTGGCTCCATCCTGGGCCTTTTATCAGGAGGGGGAATAGAATTAGAAGTTATGTACTCACCATAACGTTCCATCTGAGTAGGTGTATTCATTTGTCTGCAACCTGTGGTTATGGATCCGACATCGGATCCGAACCGGCATGGTTTTCCAGCTATGGATCCAAGCTCTCAGCTCCTCCCCTCACCCATAATGCCCTGCTCTACCCTCATGACCTCAGATCGAGTTTGCCAAAGCAACAATACCCTAAAAAGGGTAACAAAGAATATGCAGGAAACTGAAAGGCCAGGGGATAGGAGGGATGAGTTGCAGACAAATGAATACACCTACTCAGATGGAACGTTATGGTGAGTACATAAACTTCTAAATCTGAAGTAGGATATTCATTTGTCTGCAACCTGTGGGACAGAGTCCCCAGCTACCTGAATCTTGGGCCATCATGGAAGGATATTCGAGCACCGTGGAGCCAAAGGATGCTCTACCCCTAGATGCAAGATCCAACTTATAGTGGGAAATAAATGTATGAGATGAAGCCCACGTGGCTGCTGCACAAATATCATCTAGAGGAATCCTAGCCTTGAAGGCTGCCGAGGTAGATACTGACCGGGTTGAATGGGCATGAACACCCCCGTGCGGCCTTCCTGACGCTTTAAGCCAATAAAATGCACTGTGAAATCCAGCGGACAGAGAAACTTTAGAAATTGGCTTGCCCAAATTGAAATTTGCAAAGGAAATAAACAGCTGGTCGGATTGCCTATGACCAGCTGTCCTGTTGAGATAAAATCTAAGTTGCCTGTGAACATCTAGTGAATGTAGCTTATATTCACCTTTGTTTTCATATTTAGGGAAGAAAACAGGGAGGTTAATGGATTGATTGATGTTTGCTTCAGAAGCGATTTTAGGAAGGAAGGACGGATTGGTCCTGAGGGAGACACGGTCCGGATGAAATACCAAGTAAGGAGGTTTAGCTGATAAAGCTTGAAGTTCAGAAACTCTTGGCTGATGTAATGGCTACCAAAAAGGCTGTCTTGTAGGACAAGAACTTAAGATCCACCGTAGCCGCGGGCTCGAAGGGGCGGTCAAGGCCTGTAGGACCAAAGAAAGGTCCCAAGGAGGAACTGCTTGTTTTATAGGAGGCCTGAGAAGAAAAGTACCTTTAAGAAATGTTTTACACAATTTGGCTGACATAACAGGATTAGAATCTTGACCAATGTGATAGTGAGAAATTGCCGCCAGTTGAACTTTGACTGTGGAACTGCTGGCACCATCATTAAAGAGAGAGGTTAGAAAATCAAGCACTACAGGGAGAGGAACCGTGAAGGGATTCAGGCCTTGCCCCGCCCACACAGAGAAACGTTTCCATTTGCTTGTAAACCTTTCTAGTGGATGGTTTATGAGCCGCCACCAAAATAGCCTTTACGGTGAAGAAATACCGGAGTCCTTATCAAGAGTGGAACTGGAGCAGCCAAGCGGTCAGCTTCAGGTTGTCCAGGTTCGAGGAGGAATGCAGGATGGATGGGATATCAGATCCGGATGGGATCTAGAATCCAAGGAGGATTCACAGAGTGAGACCTTAGGAAGGGAACCAGCTCTGTCGGGGCCAGAATGGAGCAATGAGAATCATTCTGCAACCCACCGAGAGGCTTTCTGAAGAACTTGCAGCATCAGAGGCAAGGGTGGATAGGCATACAGAAGACCGGGTGGCCAAGCATGCACCAGAGCGTCTCTTGGGGTACCTCCGGAGGAGGTATTAGAGCTTAAAAAACTGTCGCACTTGGTGTTTGAGGGAGAAGCAAAAGATCGCATGAAGGGGTTCCCCACTGCGGCGAATATGCTCCGCTACTTGACAATTGAGAGACCACTCGTAAGGGGTCAGAATGGTGCGACTGAGCTTGTCCGCTAGGATGTTGGACCGACCGAATGTGCGTTGCTATGAGAAAGCGATTGGTGGAGATTGCCCATTCCCAAACTCTCATGGCTTCCCGACAAAGAGGGTAAGACCTTGTTCCCCTTGCTTGTTGATGTACCAGACAACAGACATGTTGTCGATTGAATCGCAATTGTTCCCAAGGGAAGAAAGTCCTGAAGTGCTAGCAACGCTAAGAGCACTGCTCTCATCTCTAGAACATTGATATGCAGTAAGGTCTCTGAATCGTTCCACGTGCCTTGGACTGTCCGCCCAAAAGTGCCCCCACCCGAGGCGGGAGGCATCCGTGGTCACCGTGGCGAGGGGAGAAGCACAAAATGGGACCCTCGTGGAGATCCGGGGAATGGAGCCACCACAAGAGGGACGCTTGCAAGCCTTGCTGATCGCTATGGGATGATGCATGGGGAGAGCAAGGTATGACCACTGTACTAAGGCGTCCACTGCAGAATGCATATTGAGCCTGGCAAGAGGAAGAAGTGCTTATAGCAGCCATGGACCCTAGAGCCCTCAGGACCAACTCCCCTGGAACAGAACTTGAATGGAGAATGGCCCGCACCTGGAGCTGCAGATTTAGAACTCTGTCCGCAGTGAGGAAGGCTCGTAAACTCCTTGTGTCTAGTCTGGCCCCTATGAAATCTAAGAGCTGTGTGGGCCAGGTTGGACTTTTGTATTTATTGTGATGCCCAGAAATGGAGCAAGATGGAGAAAGGAGTCTCGCCAAGAGAAGTAGATGCCTTGTTGCGGTAAGGAGCCAGTCGTCCAGGTAGGGAAAGACCTGCACCCCCTGAAGCCTCAGGTGGGCCGCTACCACTGCTAGTACTTTGGTGAACACCCTGGGGGCTGTGGTGAGACCAAAGGGAAGGACCCGAACTGGTAGTGACTGGCTCCCAGCCGAAGCGGAGAAACCTCCTGGGCGCCTGTCCATCAGGATGTGGTAGTCTGGCGTCCTTGAGATCTATCGAGCACATCCAGTGATTTTCTCCCAGAAGGGGAGAATAGATTGCAGAGTGACCATTCGAATTTTTCTTTGGGGACTGCCAGATTCAAGAGAGAGGTCTAGGATTGGTCTTAGTTCCCCGTCTTTTTGGCACTAAAAGAATCTGGAGTAGAACCCTGATCCGATCTGGTCTGGGGAACGGGCTGGATGGCTCTTTCTTTAGCAGATGGCCAATTTCTGCCAAAGCGGCCTCCGTTGACCGGGTGGGATGTCTGGGAGGGACTTCAACTTTGGAAGGTGAAGGAAAGGAATGCGATATCCCTGGATATGATTTGGAGAACCCAGCGGTCCGATGTTATGGACTCCCATGCCGCTAGGTGCCCCGGAACGTCCCGACTGCCTCCAGAGTAGAGCAGTCGGGCAACCCTCAGGGTTGCTGCGGGCCGTTCAGAGAAAGGTTCCCTGGACCCGAAGTTTCTGGGAGCCCCTCTGCCTCTAGGGCGGCGTCCTCCTTGTCCTCCTCTGCCACGGAAGGACTGGTTGTCCGGAGCAGGCTGGGACTGCTGCGACTTCGAACCACATCTTCTTCTGACCCTTTTGGTTCCTAGAATAGGGCCTCTGGGGTGCAGAGAAGCGGATTCCACGGCAGACAGCGTCTTCCGTCCTTCTCGCTCTGGGTCAACGCTCGCGAACGGTCTTGCCAAACAGAGCAGAACCATCAAAGGGGCGTTCAAAAACGCCTTGAAGGGCTCAGAAAAATCGTGACGGAGCCAGGCCTGGCGTCTAGTGACCAGTCCTGTCCCGCAGCTCTAGCGGCGCCTGCATGGGAGTAGCATAGAAGTATTTGTAACTGACCTAAGAGTGGCCATTTTGGTGGAGTGCAGAACTCTGTCCTCCTCGAAATGGACTCAGGGGATGCAGCGTATTCCTTAATAAGATCTCGATACATCTGAATAACATGTTGCAAATAGTTCAGCACCCTTAACTAGAAGGTTCTCCAACTGAACATCCGCTTCCCCAAGCGCTCCTTCATCCGAGACTCCTCCCTCGGTGGCTGGACTCAGGGACTCTCCTGACCCTGTTCCCTCTTTGTGGCCGCCATCAACATGGCATCTACAGGAGGCCCCTTACTCCAATGGGTCCTGTCGGAGGGGACTAAGTATCCTATCCCGTGTTTTGGGAATTGGCTCCACGGTGTGCGGTTCCTTCCACGCCCAGGTGGTAATAAGGTCCACCAGGGGTCGGCAGGGGACACCCAAGAGGTAGACGGGCCCGTTTCAAATGCCTCCAAGAACACGGACTCGTCCGAGGAAGACTTGGGGCAGACCACCCCTAATACGGAGCATTTCCATGATGTCTCCAAAGGAGACATCCTCGGGGTGACCGTGGGGAGCCTTCCTTCCTCCAAGTCCGTGTCTTCTGTGAGAGACTCGGGGAGTCAATGTGCCTCCTTTTGCATGTTATGCTTGAGGGCCTCCTCTGGGGGCTGTCAGAGGAGTCCTCAGCAGCAATTTGCTCCATAGGAGCAACTTGGGGCACAGAAACGGGCTGTCCCAGGGGCCGGATGGTGGAAGCCTGGCCCAGTGCAGAGGGAGCGGACGAGCGGCAAGTGCCGGGGTCCGGAGACCCTCAACAGAGCCCTCTCCACTACATCAAAGGGGGAGCCGACCTCGACCAAAGGATCCGACAATCTGCTCCCCTCGGATCCGAGAGTGGATCGGCCGGCGCCAAGCACTCGGATCCAAGGGACAGTGCGCTCCGACACAGACTGCGCCAAGGAGCACTGATCCCCGGATCCGGCTCGGATCCAGGCTCCGAGATCGGGTCCGACGCTTTCGAGGGCAGGGTCGGGTCCGGTACCAAGTACTATCGGCTCCGACCTTCCCCGCCCGGCTGCTCGGCTCAGTTGCTCGAACCCGGATAGCGGTCGGAGAAGGAGCAATAGGCTTAAAAGGGTGTTGAGCTCCCGGAGGGGAGGCAAGAGCGCTCCCATCTGCATCTGGGCCTGGATGAACCTTCTCATCATCCGGTCCAGATCAGCATCAGAAAGGCTATGGGTAGATCTGAAGAGGCTACCGAGGTAGGCCTGGAGTGCCTCCTCGATAGCCTCGACGGAGATCGGGTCTCCTCCTCCTCAGGACCCGTGAGAAGCACACAGGGGACCGGAGCGAGAAGGAGGAGACCGAACCGACAACGGAGGGGAGAAGCCAGCTTGGCTGGCGGGGCCGAAACAGAGGTCTCGCCCCGCCGCAGGTGCTTCTCCTCCGTCCTTAGCAGCATCCCTCTCCTCTCCAGAAGCGGGAGTTTGAGTCCCAGGAGCAGGAGGGGGTGCCACAGGGGAACAACTGCAGGCACAGTAGTCCCGAAGAGCGGAGGCCGGAGCCGAGTCTGGCGGTAAAGACCCGCCAAGACCAGCTTGGACCTCCGCTCCCTCAGTGCCCTGGGGTTGAACCCTGCACAAATGGAACAACCAGATGTGAGGTGTTCAACCCCAAGACACTTAACACACCAAGTGTGGCCATCAGCCGTGAGAGCTTATGGCCACACTCGAGCATTTCGAAAATATAGATTTAGGCTGGTCAGCCATAATCTATAATACCTAAAGTTACAGAAAGTAACTTAAACAAAAAACACACAGGCCTACACACACACTCTACGCAACAGCGAGGGGAGGGAATAAAAATTATTTACTTTAACTTAAAATAAACTCAAAATAGTTTATATTAAAGGGAAACCTAATACTTTCACACAAATTTAGTCAAAGAATCAAAAAATTTTCTATTTTTAAACAAGAAAAGAGTTCACTTAGCTGAGAGCTATGTACCCACATCCAGTTACCAGCGCGGCAAACTGGATCTGAGGTCATGAGGGTAGAGCAGGGCATTATGGGTGAGGGGAGGAGCTGAGAGCTTGGATCCATAGCTGGAAAACCATGCCGGTTCGGATCCGATGTCGGATCCATAACCACAGGTTGCAGACAAATGAATATCCTACTTCAGATCCTCTAATTAAAGTAATCAAATCCTCTGCCATTTTAAGCATGTGCTTTTTAGGCACAGACCCTGAAGAACCAGAACTGACACCAGAGGAAGGCAAGACAGACCTGCCCTTAGAAGGAGCCTTAGAAACAGTAGCAGAAGGCCTAACCACCTTAGGCATAGAAGGGAGAATAGTAACCTGAGAGGCCCCTTCAGCCTGACCTGCCTCCTGAGAGGCCACATCCTGTAAAATCAAAGTTTCCCCCTGGGACTCAACAGAAACTTCAGCCGGATCCACCAGTTCAGCTGTAGCTTCTAAAGGTCCGGCGTCCGAAACGGACGAATCATCCTGCCTAGGCTTTAAAGATTTGTCTTTGCGCTTCTTAGTAGAAGCAGGCGCCGGAACATCCGACGGCATATTATAATTACACCTCTTGCCAAAGACTAACCTAGCGCAATCTAACCTCCGTTTTATAGTGCTTATTAAACCTAGCACAAAACCGACACCCGACTAAGTCGTGCTCCGGTCCCAAACAAGGAATACAAAGCGAGTGGTAATCCCTATGCGGTATCAGTTTCCCACAAGAAATACAATTATTCACTTTTCTGACATCCGCAAGTAACTGAGGCAAGAAAAACAAAAATATTCCCCAACGGGTACTTAGCCCAACTTGGTATCGGTCAAACTCGAAACGAAAATTTCAGAACGCCGAACGGCACTTGCAACGCTGCTTCTGCATCGGACCATGCGGCAAAAAAGACTGAGGATATGACGTCGGTCATGCGCCTTTATACCCTGACGCTCTGATGTCAGATCTAAGCGCCCATGACCGACGTCAGCCTAATACTTTGGTATTCGGGCCGACCGAGGACAGCGGACTACCCATAAGTAAGGACTGCAGCAATGTGAGATGAAGAACATCTCCACAGGGCAGCTTCTGAAACAGGAATAGCGACTTTGGCGGGTACTAGACATTCCTCAGTCCCTAGACTGGTAGCTGGCAGGACATGTGAAGTCGGAAGCAGATTCAGGATCCAAAGCAAAGGTAAGGCGTTAGTTTTCTACAAACAGTTGAGAGCTACCAGACAGCTGAATAGGGTCTTTGGGACAAACGACTGGCAGACTTTACAAGCTGTATGGTTATGGGACTGCCCTAAACAAAACAAGCAGAAGTCATGTGAATCTTTGTGCAGAATTTGCAGACCACACTTCCACTCCCTTCCTAGAGGATATTGACAGAACAATCTAACAGATAAACAGCAACCTAAGCTTAGCAAAAAAATAAGGAAAGATGCCCCAATGGGGTACTTATCTTTAGCGCAGAAAGTAGCACGGAGCAGAATGAGCAAGGTGACATCTGACAAAGGTCTGTGCATGCGGACATTACATTTGTGGTCCACAGTTTATGCAACCTGTGGGATGTTCCATATACCTTACAGCAGCCAGGCTTAAGCTTTGGTAAACGAGTTTGACGTAGATCCCCTCCCCCACCAAAGCGAGAATACTGCAACATGAGAATAGGACATCTAGCCAGTCGAGTACTTTAAGTAGCACACGGGCTTGTAGACTAAAACAGCCTACAGCTTATTTGGCCTGCAGATAATTTTTTGTAGTCAAGTTGAAATGTGGTTAACTATAAATGCACAAATTATGAAAATACAGAAGTTGACAAACAAAGAAGGCATTCCTCTTTTCTATATATACACAGCACTGTTCACTCAAGTACTTCTTTCACAGGATATCTGAAAAAGGGTTTCACACCCATCAGTACGAGACTTACCTGGTGGAGGGGCAGTTGTCGTTCTGGCCATTGGAGGCAAAGGAGCCATTCGACCTGGCTGATACTGTGTAGGGGCTCCTGCAATACTAGAAGTTGCAGCTGCTGCTGCAGCAGCTACTGCGCCACGACTCTGTGGAGTCATCACCTAAAGAAAGAAAGAACAGTAACTCACTGGTGTTAGAGCACAAGAATCTTCTTTATACAGAACGTACATTCCATTTCAAGTATGCCCACCTACCAGGTTAACTGGAATATTTTTATTATTACCCAAACATCTTTCAGACGCATGCTTCATACCTGACAGCCCCCCCCCCCCAGTAGCAATGTTTGGTATACACCTGTTTTTACTACAGGATGAGATGCATTCGTTTATCTCCTTAGTGGGAAAAACATTCAGTGGGAAAACCCTTTAGTTACTGAGAAAACAAATTATGTGACAAGAATGGCAAGTTTTCTACAAACTCCATAGCCTCCACAAGTTATGCAAGTAGGAAGCACCCCCCCCCCCCCCAGCACACCAAGAGGCCTTTTCCAATCACCTCAAAGGCAGGTCAACACTCTGCTTGACAGCCGTATCTTTTCTACCTCCCCCAGTTTCTACAGACATTCAAATTTCCACCAATATGCAGTGCATCTGCCTTAAGGCACCTTCCCTTCCAGTCTGCCAATCATCTCAACCTCGACAACCTACAAAAGACATTTAGAAATTTAAAACTACTCACCTGCTGGGAAGGTCCACCCACTCCTCTGACAGGACCAGCTAGTCCTGCTGGTGCCTGTGGCATTGGTGCTCCAGCTGGTACTCCTCTCCCTGCAGCTCTGCCCATACCTGGGCCCCCAGAAGCTCCAGCAAGTGGTACCCTTGCAATACCAGTCTACATAAAAAGTGAAAAACAGTCCATTGAAACAAAACAAAAA
The DNA here is from genome assembly GCF_019279795.1 of Protopterus annectens. Lineage (NCBI taxonomy): Eukaryota > Metazoa > Chordata > Ceratodontiformes > Protopteridae > Protopterus > Protopterus annectens. The sequence continues at coordinate 1,117,439,079 of NC_056746.1, read as the reverse complement.
GAAAAGGCAAACAATTTCAGGAGCTGCTGAAGAGGCTTTCAAAGAATTCTGCACTACTAGCATTTGTAAAAAAAAAAAAAAAACAAACAGTATTTACTTCTATTTATGCATTCAAATATTATACAAAGCTACAGAGTACTTTTACAGAAAATAATCAAAATTAAAGGGGAGGGGCAGTGCAATGGCCAGCAGCTGCATAAACTTAACCGATTGCAATAAACATTGCCTAGTGCACGATTTGAATTTAGAATGCCAAGTCCTCCATGAAACCACCAGATAACAGATCACATCCAAGTGGAAGACCCAAACCCACAACGATGGATCCCTTCATTGATGCCAGACTGAAAAGGTGGTACTTTTCCGTTAAACTCCTACCACTTTGCGCTGCTGTGTTTTGCCAGTATCGGAGTGTTCAAGTTTACTTATTAGGGCAGACATCCCTGTCTAAATCTGAAACTGGTGCTTAATTTAACAAGCGACTAACACGTGGTGCTTTTCCACATTACAGCATGTACTGCAACAGAATCAAAGCAATATGGAAATAAAACAAACTGTATAAACTTTGCACTTCACACGGTTTGTTTTGCCATATTTTAAACTAGCGCCTCTCAAAGACTATTTCACCACAGTTTAACTTGCATCACGTTAGGTTAGACTCCCTTGTCCACATCTCAAACTGGTGCTTCATTTAACAAGCAAGTTTAACATGTGCTACTTTTCCACATCACAGCATCTATTAAGACAGAATCAAAGCAACAGTAAAATAAGAAGTTATGTACCTACCATACCGTTCCATGTTAGTTGTCTTCTCTCGCCTTCTTTCTTGCTTGATGGGTTTGGAGCCGATCCCTCGGCTCCGACTCGGCACTTGCTAAGCTCGAGAGTCACTTTTACCAGCTCGAGGCAGCCCCATATCCCATGATGCAAGGCGGTAAGTACCCAGATCTCGTTTGCTGACAAAGGGCAATAGCACCAAGCATAAAATACTTCCCAAAGGAAGAAAGAAAACTTACAGATGGAAGAAGGACCAGGTCTGAATGGTCTTCAGCATAACAGTTTCTTATACAAGGTCTGTCCAGGCCAGGGGAAGGAGGGAGGTCGCAGAAAGAAGGCGAGAAGACAACTAACATGGAACGTTATGGTAGGTACATAACTTCTTAATGTTAAGTTGTCAATCTCGCCTTCATTCTTGCTTGATGGGACCGTCCCTAGCACCTCTATCCTGGGTGGCTCAATGGAACAAACTCTTGAGGACTGTAGAGCCAAAACTGGCTCTGTCCCTGGAGGCCAAGTCCAATTTGTAATGGGAAACAAAAGTGTGAGGAGTAGCCCAAGTGGCCGCTGCACAAATAGTGTCCAAAGGAAGTCTAGCTTGAAAAGCTGTAGAAGTAGCTAAGCTCCTAGTTGAATGTGCTTTAGGTTTTGAGCACAGCTGTTTTCCCCTGAGTGTATAAATTTCAGAGATGACCGAAGAAAGCCATCTGGACAAGGTCACTTTAGAAACAGGAAGACCTTTTTTATTATCCGCATAGGAAACAAAAAGTTGATCAGATTTTCTAAATTTTTTGTTCTGTCCAAATAATATCTAAGTTGACGGTGGACATCAAGATAATGTAGCTTTTGTTCAGCTCTATCTGAATAGTTAGGAAAAAATACAGGAGATCAATGGATTGATTCAGATTGTTCTTTGAAGCGACCTTAGGTAAAAGGTTGGATTAGTTCTCAAAGATACTCTGTCTTTGTGAAAAACCAAATAGGGGTCGAACCGAAGAGCATGAAGTTCAGACACCCTCCTGGCAGATGTAATAGCCACTAGGAATAAAGTTTTCCAAGAAAGATATTTCAGGGAACAAGAAACAGCTGGCTCGAAGGGGAAGAATCAAGGATGTCAGCACTAAATTTAGATCCCACTGAGGAGGAGGATTCCTGATTGGAGGCTTTAGTAGGAAAATTCCTTTCAAGAAGGCCCTGCAGAGCCTATGGGACATAATATTATGATCTGCTATCCAGACATGAAAATTGGAAATAGCAGCCAATTGAACTCTGACTGTGGAAGAAGAGGAGCCTGCATGAAAAATCTCTGCTAAGAAGTCCAGGACTGCCTGAACAGGGGCAGTAAAAGGATCAATATTTTGGGCCTTAGCCCAATAAGAGAAACGTTTCCATTTGCTTGTATAAATCCTCCTGGTAGAGGATTTTAGCGAAGCTACTATGATGTCTCTAACTGGGTTAGAGATCAAAGGAAGCCTGGCTAAGGAAGGAAGTGGAGCAACCATGCTGTGAGGTTGAGAGAAGGGATTGACTGGTGCAGCTGACCCGATTGGTGAATCAGAAGATCTGGCACTGGGTCCAGATGCCACGGCTGCACCAAAAGGTGATGGAGGAACGGGAACCAAACTTGTCGAGGCCAGTAAGGGCAATGAGAATCAATTTGGCTCTCAAAACGGTAGCTTTCTGGATCACCTGAGGGATCAGAGGAAATGGAGGGAAGGCATAAAGAAGTCCCTGGGGCCAATCCTGGGTCAGAGCGTCTCTTGGGGGATGGCCTGATAGAGGGAAGAGGCTGAAGAAGTCTGGACATTTGCTGTTTTGGGGAGTAGCAAAAAGATCGCAACATGGACCCCATTCCAGAAAAATCTCTTCCGCTATAGATTCCTTGAGAGACCACTCGTGAGGCATGAGGATAGCTCTGCTCAATCTGACCGCTATAATGTTGGTTTTCCCAGGGATATGCGTTGCTACCAGAAACCGATGAGAGGAGATCGCCCATTGCCATAGTCTGAGCGCTTCTCGACACAAGGGGTAGGACTTGGTTCCGCCCTGTTTGTTGATATACCAAACTACAGACATGTTGTCTGTGTGGACTGCAATTGTCCCTACGGGAAGAAAGTCGTTGAGGGCTTGCAACGTTAAAAGCACTGCTCTCATCTCCAGGACATTTATGTGCAGATGGTACTCGAACAGCTGCCACGTCCCATGAACCATCCTGCCCTGATAATGACCCCCCCCCACCCGATCAGGGAGGCATCCGTGGTGACAGTGGCTATCGGGGATGGGGGTACAAAGTACCTGCCTTGGTGAACCTGAGGCGATGTGATCCACCAAGCAAGATGCTCTTTGCATGTCTGTGTCACCAGAATCTGGTGACGCATTGGAAGTTGCTGGTATGACCATTGTGTGAACAGCATCCACTGAAGAAGGCATGTAGAATCGAGCCAGGGGAAGAAGAGTAATGGCCGCAGCCATGAGACCTAATACCTTTAGAACCATTCTGGCCTGTATTTTCTTGCTGGCCAGAATGATCCTGACATGAGTCTGAATGTCTGAAACTCTTTGTTCTGTAAGGGTAGCTGACATCCGAACAGTGTTTAAGTTTGCGCCTATGAAGGTAATAGACTGGCAGGCGATAAGGATGACTTTTCGAAGTTGATTGAGATGCCCAAATGAGAACAAAGGTCTATTGTGTAATCCCTGGCTTGTATGAGCTGATGCCTGGTGGTGGCTGACAGGAGCCAGTCGTCGAGATACGGAAACACCTGGAATCCTTGGCGTCTCAGGTGAGCCGTGACCACTGCCATGCATTTGGTGAACACTCTGGGGCTGTAGTGAGACCAAAGGGCAGGGCTCTGAACTGGAAATGACTGGACCCCAGCCGAAAGCGGAGAAATCTCCTGGAGCGTTTGTGAATTTTGATGTGATAGTACGCATCCTGAAGATCTATTGAGCACATCCAGTTGTCCTTCTGTAAGAAGGGCAGAATTGACTGAAGAGTGACCATTCGGAATCTTGTCTTCCTGACAGACTTGTTGAGTCTGCTGAGATCCAATATTGGTCTCCAGTCTCCCGTCTTTTTGGGGACCAAAAAGAACCTTGAGTAGATTCCGGGCTCTGAATGGTCTACTGTAACAGGCTGAATGGCTCTTTTTTGCAGTAGTTTTGAGATTTCTGACTCTGCAATCTCCCTTAGACCGGGTGGTACATCTGGAAGGGTACTTGAGGGGAAGGGACTTTCCTCGAAAGGAATTATGTAACCCTTGGATATGATAGACTGTACCCATCTGTCTTGAGTGAGGGAATGCCAGGCTTCTGGGTACAGTGATAATCTTCCCCCGACTGCCTCCAAGGAGGGACAGCCAGGCAACACCTCAGGGATGCTGAAAGGGCTTGTCAGAGAGAGGCTCCCTGTTTCCCTGGTTCTTGGACCCCTCTGCCTCTAGAGCGTCTGTTGTTGTTACCCCCTCTGCCTCTAGGGGTAAACTGACCACGTGAATCCGTGACTCCTTGGGATTTACGGAACCACATCTTCCGCCCTTCTGTCCTTTGGGATAAGGTCTAGAAGGGGTGGAAAACGGACTCCAACAGCAGAAAGAGTCTTGCCGTCCTGCTCGCACCTGGTCAAGGTTTCCTTCACCTGAGGGCCAAACAAAGCTGACCCATCAAAGGGAGAATTTGTGAAGGGCGCCTTAAAGGGATCCACAAAATCACATAGCCGCATCCAGGCTTGGCGTCTAAGAGCCACACCTGTACCTGCGGCTCTACTCGCTCCATCCGCAGCATAAGATATTAGCCGCATGGAGGAGTTTGCAATGGAACTGAGGGTTCCTAGCTGCGAAGCAATTTTTTCTTGAGCCCCTGCAGCTGTAGGATCCTGAACTACTTCACCCAGCTCCTTCAGGATATCCCTCTGGAGTCTGGTGAAGTGACATAGGTAATTCAGCGAGCATAGCAAAGGTCGCTGAGGAAAACATCCGCTTACATACCTATCCATGGTCCTAGAGTCCTTATTAGGAGGATGGACGGGCACGGAAGGATCTGCAAGTTCCTTTTTGGTGGCCGCAGCCACCACCATGGCATCAGCGGGGACACCCTTAGTAAGGAATTGTTTGTCACACGGGGCAGTGATAAATTTTGAAGGCCTCCTAGGGACTGGCTCTACAGAGTCAGGAGCTGCCCACGCCTTTCGTGCAATAACCTGCATAAGGGGGTCGAAAGGCGGAGACACCCACGAGGTGGAGGGCCGAGATCCAAACGCCTCTAGGTATACTGACTCATCCTCAGAGGGATTGTTGGTGGGCCAGTTTCCCCAGGATGTCTGAGAAGGAGACATCCTCAGAGGGGGATCTAGGGGATCCCTCTGACTCAAAGTCAGTATCCGAAGTGACAGACTCGGGGGAGTCTACATGCTTCCTCTTACAAGTCCTCTTCCTAGGAGGATCTCCCGAAACATCAGGAGAATCCTCGGAAGAGGGGGAAATTCCCAATGGGGAAACCTGAGGCGGAGGATCTCTGGGTCCTGTAGCAAGAGAAGTGGCAGAGATGTCAACAGGTACTATAGAGGGAGGAGCTACGGGAACAGACTGCTGACTGATACCAGTGGCCAGTACACTCTTCATCACCTCGAATGCTCCCCTCCCAGGCAGGTCCGAGAGAACCCGCTCCGAAGAGCTAGGAACTCCAGGGACCACCGAAGGGAAGTCTCGAGGCAGATGTCGGAGCCGAGCTCACCAAGGCCGAGGCTCCAAGGGAAGAGCGGGTTCGGACAAGGGTCCGATGCCACTCACCCCTCGGAGGAGACCATGGAAGCCCGACCACGAATCCCTCTAAGGAAGGTCTCAAGAGGAGATAAGAGTAGAGGCTGAAGGAACAGAAGGGGGTATCCGTCCTCCAGCCGTAGCAGTAACCATTCCCGAAGACTCCAACTCCAAGCTCTGGGGTAGAGTTGAAGGAGGAACTGTAACGGGGTGTGGACCAACAGTCGTCTGTTGAGATGGACTATGTAACATTTGGGCCAGTACCTGTGACTTAAGTAATCTAATGACCACTCTCTCTAGGTCATGATCTGACAACCTGGATGACCCTGAAGATCGGCTCCGATGGCTCCGTTCCGATAGAAGAGGTGAAGCCGGGCGAAGTATCGGCTCCAAGGAAGGAGACCCCGACCTCTTCCTGGAATGAGCCATCGGACCCGATACTATAGATCCTGTCGGAGCCGACCTCTCGGAGCCGACAGGAAGCTCGATGTCGGCTCCAGCGGAGCCGATACAGCCACCAAAGTAACGGTGTCGGAGCCGATCGGAGCCGACACCGATGCCTGTGCCACATGGGTGTCGGAACCGATCGGAGCCGACATCGAAGTGGTCGATACAGACCGGCACCGATAGCGATCGGTGCCGAAGGCTGTTAAGCCAGAATCGGCTCCAGCCGAGCCGATCTCGACTTCGAAGCCGGAGCCGAGGCCGCAGGCTTAGACACAGAAGCCTGGGCCTTGGAAGATTTAACTGATTTGGATGGAGCCGACTTAGCCGGAGAGCCCTCCGGCTTAAGAAGGCCCCTAAGGATCAGTTTGTTACGTCTTTCCTGCAGGACTCTCTGGCTGAAGGAATGACAAATAGCACAGGAGTCCTGCAGGTGAAGAGGGCCCAGGCAATACAGGCAAGAAGTGTGACAGTCTGTCAGAGACATCTTCTGACAGCACGAGTCACACTTCTTAAAACCTGAGACCCTCTCCTTTGACATGGTGCTTTACACAAACACACACACACAAGTCAAAAAATTAACTTAAATAAAATACCAAAAAGGTATTTCTATAAACAAACACACACACCCTAACAGGGAGGGGATGGGATGGGTAAATTTGACTAAAATAAATTAGAAAAGACAGGGATTTTCTGTCACAAAGGTAAAAATTAACTAATAACTAATAATTAAGGGTTTAAGAAAAGGGGCTTAAATATCCAAAAGAGAATCACTTACCAGGAGCTGGTAAAGGAGGACCTCATGTTTAAGCGGCAAACGAGATCTGGGTACTTACCGCCTTGCATCATGGGATATGGGGCTGCCTCGAGCTGGTAAAAGTGACTCTCGAGCTTAGCAAGTGCCGAGTCGGAGCCGAGGGATCGGCTCCGAACCCATCAAGCAAGAATGAAGGCGAGATTGACAACTTAACATTAAAACAATTTCTCTAAAGTGTAAGATTCTGTCACTGTACTTGCTTGGTGTAGGTCATAGCTAAAACAGTACGCCACCCACCAGATAAAGCTGAAAATGCAAGGAAAGCTCCTATAAAAAAAGGACAACCTGTGTGAAAAATAGATTGGCTTTCTAGAAACATAACATGCTCCAAACACAGCAGCGCCAAGTGGTAGGGGTTTAATGGAAAAGTACCAAAAAGGTAAACTGGCCTCCTCGAACTGCATGCAATTCCATTCAGCAACATTGCTCCAGCATACAGCCCCTTTAAGAATTCTCCCTTCCATTAATCTATCGTCTTTACTTACCTCAAATTTAGAGGCCACAAGATCTATAAAAAGGTAATCCTTTAGGTTTAGGGAAAGGGATTGAAGAGGGCAAGCAGCTGGAAAGGATCATCTTTTATAACCTATTCATTTGGTCTGTCTGATCTAACATGTTCAGAATCATAACCTGCATCATGAGAGGTCTCCCTTCAGGATAGGAGAGAAGTAAGCAAAGCAGTTACAGGCCAAGCTCCCCTCTGGAGCATCAGTTCTAGTATCTTACATAAATGGAACATAAGTGGAGTCCTCCGGGACATGTGTGTGTGTGTGTGTGTGTGTGTGTGTGTGTGTGTGTGTGTGTGTGTGTGTGTGTGTGTGTGTGTGTGTGTGTGGGGGTAGACAGTCCACATGCTTACTCTTGCATGTCCTTCCTAGGATCATCATGGGAGCAGTCACCCTACTGCAGAGGGCACAATCTCCTCCTGTGCAGTAGGTTTAAAGTGTACAGGACAGCTTTGACCAAAGGGATGTCTGATGAGAAGCCAAAAGAGCCCATGGGAAGGACCAAATTGGAACCTGTGGATCTGCATTCCTAGGACATGCAATTATTCTGCCAATACCTGGAAGGCCAAGGCCAATCCAATCTCCCCTTCTTTGATCAGACTGCCCCAGCCACCAGATCAGACATCCCCTTCAGAGAAGCGCTCAGAGCTTTTGGGGTGCCTCGCTCACAGCTTCAAGGAGCAGATTTCAAAGGCCTAAAGACTTTCAAGAGGAGTGCACACAGTAACAGCTTACTTTTTAACTCTCCCAGTGTGAAAGTTGGGACTGAAGAGCCAGTAAACTTGGTATTAAGGGCACTGCCTTGAAAAGACACACACAGACACACACAGACACACACAGACACACACAGACACACACAGACACACACAGACACACACAGACACACACAGACACACAGACACACACAGACACACAGACACACAGACACACAGACACACACAGACACACACAGACACACACAGACACACACAGACACACACAGACACACACAGACACACACAGACACACACAGACACACACAGACACACACAGACACACACAGACACACAGACACACACAGACACACACAGACACACACAGACACACACAGACACACACAGACACACACAGACACACACAGACACACACAGACACACACAGACACACACAGACACACAGACACACACAGACACACACAGACACACACAGACACACACAGACACACACAGACACACACAGACACACACAGACACACACAGACACACACAGACACACACAGACACACACAGACACACAGACACACACAGACACACACAGACACACACAGACACACACAGACACACACAGACACACACAGACACACAGACACACACAGACACACACAGACACACACAGACACACACAGACACACACAGACACACACAGACACACAGACACACACAGACACACACAGACACACACAGACACACACAGACACACACAGACACACACAGACACACACAGACACACACAGACACACACAGACACACACAGACACACACAGACACACACAGACACACACAGACACACACACCAAGGAAACACTGGCTGGGAAGAATTTTGCAGATGTTCAGCAAAAAAAGCAGTGAAAGCTCCAGCTTTGGTGCAAGACATGACCTCCAATAAGTGGACATTAGTCAAATGTACTCAGCCAATTAAAACATTGAGGGAAGCATATCAACTCAAAACACTACAAAAAAATGGAAGCATAACAGAGATAAAACTGCAAAAATCAAGAGGCCAAGGTGAAAATGTTAGCTGAATGAGACTGCCCAAAGAGGTTTCAAAACAAAGCACAAATAAGCAAATGGACTGGTATTCCACAGAATATGGTTAAATAAAAAGGCAGTGTGTATGCTCCAAACCTGGCCAAGAAAAAGCAACCTAGACCTTTAATAGGAGTTGACTAATAACCGTACTTTGGAAATGAAGCAGAGACTGGATTTGGGAGGTGGAGATTTGCATATGCCCTACTTCATGTCACTGCTTGCAAAACAACTTAGGAGAGGGGAAGACGAAGGAGAGTCAACTCCCAAGTAAAAAAAAAAAACACAATATTTTTGTAGTGCAAGTCAACCTGCATGTTATAAAGTTTGCTCAGGTTATTTTCAAGTGTAACTGGAGTAAACAGGTGACACTTTCTCCTTGTTCAGTTGAAATGTAGCACTGCAACGCAAAATAAAAGTCTGGTCAAAAGAGCAAAATACGAAAAAATGTACTTCATTCTTGCATAGAGGAGTGACTGGATTAAGGCCCTTGGCAAAACGTTCATAGGCGTGTACTAGGCCAACAGCCCTGGAGCCTATACAAGCCTAGTGCAAGAAAATGCTCTGGCACCATGCCACCCAAAGTTAAGTTCCCAAGTTCCCAGTGTCCCTGTCAAGCAAGGCCACTGAAGTGATCCCTGGGGTGCTTATTGCCCACCCACTCAAGATTTCTCTGAGCCAGTGAAGTACTCTGCTTGGTGTGTATGGGAAGTCACTGGATTAGGAACCTGTCCCTCCAGCATGCTTTATTGTGATGTTAGCATGATCTAGTAACCTTCTCTAACAAAAATGCGTGTAGAAGCAACTTCTCATGCCTCCACAATCTGATACAAACACCAACCAATTGTATAAAAGATCAACTTGCAATACAGTGTATACAAATAAAACCTGGTACTAGAGACAAAGCAGCAGAATACCTAGGACAAAGGAAAAACGGTACTTCTACCATTGGAGCTCCTCTCGCAATTAACAGGTTAAAAATGGTAGACCTGTAGTACTAAGGGGCTACTGGCAAGGGAGGAGGATTACACTGGTATGCATTTATATTCCCAACTAAAAAAAACTGCTATAAATGGAGCTTAAGTTGTTCTGGAAGAAAGAACAGCTTTCAGCAGGGAAAATTGTGAATTTGATTTGCAGCAATGAGGACGAGTCTGTTGGGGGATCCAGAAGGGAATTAAGGACAGCAGATTTTGAAGAAATGTATGAAAAATATTTTGCATGGGAGGATGTGAATTCAGTAGTAGATGAGGGAATTTGTATATTATCCCTGCAATATACAAAGGCTGGGCTAGGCTACAAACAAAACTTGCATATCACAAGAACATGTGGATTTACTTGAAAGTTTTGATATGCAACCAATAACTAGTTTAAAATCACATGCCAATAAAAAAGATAGAGAGACACTGGTGCTTTCCCACTAATCTGGTGGAGAGGGAACACGTACTGGAATTTTGGGAGTTTTTTTTCTGAAAATATAAACCAGAGAATGTGATACAGTTTAAAAGGGTAAAATAAGAATGGATTAAGTAGCAAGAGGGACTGCCAAATAGTGTTGCAGAATAGGGGAATCTCAAACAGGAGCAGCAACTGCAGAATGCTATACAGATATGCTAAACTAACCCCAAAGGAAGGTCCCCACGAAGACAGCATTCCTGTGGAAGTTTGGAAGCTAAGAGGGGGGACAAAAATGAACAAAACCATTCCAGATAAACAGTAAGAGAAGAACCAACATCCTGGAAGAAAGCAGTTATGGCTGTACTAACCGAAGAGGGTAAAGACCCATCAGATCCAGCTTCAGAATCCCATTTCAATCCTAAACCATGGATCACAAAAGCGTTTAGGTCTATAATCCACAGTTTAGGACTGAAACCATGGATTATAAAAAAAGTGTTTAGGTCTAGAATGGCTAAAACAATGGCAAAGGTGATGCAAAACTGAAATCTGGATCAGTGTGGTTTTAGAGAGAGGTGGCAAAACAGAACATTGATAGATCCAGAGGTAAACTTGCTGGTGGAGCTTGTGGGGTCTTGATGCACAGAAAGCATTTGACAGTGCGCGCTGGGACTTCATTAGCACGACGGAAGCATTTGCATTCCAAGATAAAATTCTAGGGTTGATTAAGAGGATATGATAGATCAAAGGTGAAAATTAAAGTGGGTGGATTCCTCTCTGAATAACTATGCAGAAGAACCAGGCAATGGTGTCCCTATTCCCCTTTGTTATTTTCATTACATTTACACAATCAGCAATGAAAATAAGGGACTTTAATTCAATAACTGGAATGGTAGTCAAGACAATCTGGCTCTATTTGCTTATTACCAGATAAAACCAGAAAGACTTTTCAGTGTTCTGGAACATTCTTTTTGGGATACAAAATTAAAGCTAAACAAAAGCCAACAGCTATAAAATTAAGCAGCCACACAAATTGGTTCAGCAATATCCATATTTAAGTATTTAGGAATATAGATTAAACAATTCTGGTATGGCAGTTAAGGATATGTGGGAAGAGACTAAACAGATTGTAGTATAAAAAGATGTCTTACCAGAACGTTCCATCTGTATTGTTGATCCTCGTTCAGTCACTACGCATGGGTATCTGTTCCGAACTCTGAACAGAGCTGGCCATTTTCCAAGCTAGTGTCAGCCTCAAACCTCGAGAAACTCTTAACCACAATCCCCCTCTCAGTTACCTTAGATTGACTTTACAAATAACCTAAGAGAACCAGATGGGGAGATCCACTAGAAACCACAGGAGGGGGAAGGAGGGAGGGTCGTAATGACTGAACGAGGATCAACAATACAGATGGAATGTTATGGTAAGACATAACTTCTTTATCTGATATTGCTGATACTCGTTCATTCCTTACGCATGGGACAGAGTCCTCAGCTACCTCTATTCCTGGGAGGCTCTCATGGAAGGACATTCCTGAGAACCACAGAACCGAAAGATGCTCTTACCCTGGAGGCCAAATCCAATTTGCAATGATTGATGAAGGTATGAAGTGTAGCCCAAGTTGCAGCTGTACAGATTTCATATAAAGCAGCTCTGGCATGAAAGGCAGAAGTTGCTGCGGACCTTGTTGAATGAGCTTTCATGGTAGTAGGCAATGAGATATTACGGTGTGTGTAAAGGTCACACAGTCCTTCGACCATCTAGCTAATGTGACCTTGGCAAACGGCAGATCCTAATCTAGGTCCAGAAAAGGCCAAAAATAACTGGTCAGACTTACAAAAGGGTTTAGTCTTGTTTAAGTAAAAACGGATTTGCCTGTGTATATCTAGGGTATGTAGGCAATACTCTCCTCTGTTTGAATGATTGGAAAAGACTGGCAATTCAATGGCTTGATAGACATTTCAGAGATCACTTTAGGCAGAAACGATGTATTAGTTCTCAGAGACACTATCTCTATGAAAAATCAAGTATGGACTCATGATACATAAAGCTTGAAGTTCAGAAATACATCTGGCAGAAGTAATAGCGACCAAAAAAGTACAGTTTTGTACCTACCATAAATGTAGATGTTAGAGGATTCCATTGCTGCAGTCCTGACTATTGGGTATAGTCCGCGTCCCGTCGGCCCGAATACCAGAGTATAAGGCTGACGTCGGTCAGGGCGCATTAGACTGACGTCAGTACGTCAGGGTACTAATGCGCATGACCGACGTCATATCCTCAGTCTTTTCTTGCCCCAGATGTCAGAAGACCCTAAAAAGACAAGTCCCAAAACAACCTGCACCAAAAACATGTACAATATATACAACAATATATACAAAAATATAAGCATGTAAACTCACCTACACAACCACCCCTAAATACAGGGGGAAGGAGGGAGGGTAAATTGGACTGCAGCAATGGAATCCTCGAACATCTACATTTATGGTAGGTACAAAACTGTACTATGTTCTTCGCCTTCCATTGCTGCAGTCCTGACTATTGGGTAGAATCCCAAAGCAGAGGTAAGGGAGGCTGGCAAATTATAAAGTAGTAGGAGCTGACAACATGCCTTGTAAAACAGCTGTGGCAAAACCAGCCCTAGACTTAGAGTAGATAGGAAGGTGATAATGCCTAGAGAAAGTATGCACTGAACTCCAAGTAGCTGCTTCCAGAATATCCTTAGTTGCCACCCCCCTTAGAAATGCTGTTGAAGTGGCAGTAGCCATAGTGGAATGAGGCCTAATCCCAGCTGGAATCTCCTTGCCATGATGGGAATAACAAAATGCAATGCAAAAGCCAATCCACCTAGAAATAGTTTGTTTTGACACAGGCTTGCCCTGAGAACTCAAAGCAAAAGAAACAAACAACTGCTGAGACTGCCTAAAATCCTTAGTCCTGCTTAAATAATAACGCAATTGCCTGTGTACATCTAAAGTGTGCAAAATCTTTTCCCCTTTATTTTGAGGATCTGCAAAAAACGTAGGTAAATGAATAGTTTGGTTTAGAGCCACACTAGAAACCACCTTAGGCATAAAAGAAGGATTAGTACGTAATGATACCCTATCCTTATGGAAAATCAAAAGGGCTCTACTGCCATAAGGGCCTGCAACTCAGACACCCTTCTTGCAGAAGTAATAGCCAACAGAAAAGCAGTCTTCCATGACAAATATTTCAATTCAGCAGTAGCTGCAGGCTCAAAAGGTTGTAGAGTAAGTTTTTCAACACAAAATTGAGATCCCAAGCAGGAGTAGGAGCTCTACGTGGGGGTCTTATATTCTTTGCCCTCTAAGAAACTGCTTGAACAAAGGATGCGAAAACAAAGGTGGGTCACAATCATAGTGAGCTGAAATTGCTGCAGCATGAATCTTTATGGAAGAGAAGGACAAACCTTTGTCCAATAATTCAGTAAGATATTGAAGAGCCACACTCAAATTAGGCTCTGAAATCTCCAAATTCTTTGCTGTACTCCAAAATAAAAATCTCTTCCATTTTTCGTACACTCTCCTTGTACTAGGTCTTCTAGCTTCCATAATCACATTTAAAACTTGTTGAGGAAGTTGAGACCTGCTGTGTTTCAACACAGAATATGCCAGGCTGTTAGATGAAGAGAGTGAAGCTTGACATAGAGCAGATGACCGTCCTTCTGAGATAACAGATGAGGAATCAAAGGTAAAGGCCATGGAGGCTTCTTTACTAGACTCAGAGTAGTGGGTACCAGTGTTGCCGAGGCCAATCTGGAGCCATCAAAATCATCCTTGGCCTGTCTTGTCTGACCTTTAATAGTACCTTTGGAAGAAGAGGTAGAGGTGGAAAGGCATACACATGAAGGTTTTTCCAACTGAAAGACAGAGCATCCACTTTCCAAGCTGTGTGATGAAACCCCTTTGTGCAATACTTTGGCAGCTGGTGGTTTAGTGGGGAAGCGAACAGATCTATGTCTGGAGTTCCCCATGACACTGTCAGTTTCTGAAATACATGAGGATCCAGTTTCTACTCGTGGGGATCCATGATTTGTCTGCTTAACACATCTGCTAAGGAGTTCTGTGCTCCTGGCAGAAACCTTGCCTGAAGAGTTAGTTGCAAGCTGAGCGCAGTCTCCCATAAAATCATTGCTTGTCTGCATAGAGGATAAGAATGTGTTCCCCCTTGCTTGTTGATGTACCACATGACAGTTGTGTTGTCTGTTAGAATCAACACCTGCCCTGGAAGAAGTAACTCCTTGAAAGCCATCAATGCAAACTGGACTGCTAACATCTCCTTCATGTTGATATGTAGATGCTGTAGTCTGGCAGGCCACTTGTCTTGTATCCACTTTCCATTTAGATGAGCTCCCCAAGCAATGTCCGAGGCATCTGTCGTTAAAATCTGACTTGCCTCTGGCCGGGTCACAGAGAGTCCTTGTTTAGGTGACATTCCTGAGCCCACCACAAGAATTCTTTTTGAAGGCAAGGTAGTATTTGAATGACAGTGTCCAAATCCTGGCAGTGCTGTGTCCATACATTTTTGAGATACCATTGTAGCTTCCTCATATGCAGTTTGGCATTGGGAAGCACCAGAATACAAGATGCCATGAACCCTAATGCTTGAAGGACTGTCCTTGCAGTCAGCACGGACTGATGAGATAGTTGATGGAAGTAAAGTGACAGACTCTTTTGTTTGTCCGGGGTTAAAAAGGCCATCTGGGCTGCTGTATTCAGTCTCACACCCAGAAAGCACATGTCTTGAGAGGGTACTAGACTGGACTTTATTTCGCTCACAGAATACCCTAGGCATCTTAGCACTGCTATAACATATTCCAGATGCTGTAGAAGGTCTTCCTTGTCTTGAGCCAGAATCAGGCAGTCGCCCAAGTAAGGATAGATTTGAATTCCTTGAAGCCTGAAGCAAGCTATCACTGAGCCAGAACTTTTGTGAATACTCTGGGCAGTAGATAAGCCAAAGGGCAATGCAGAGAACTGATAATGAGAATTTCCAGCTCGAAACCAAGAGATACTTCCTGCAACTTAGCCTTATAGGCACATGAAGGTAAGCTTCCTTGAGATCTAAAGTTACCATCCAGTGATCTTTGCCCAGCAGAGGTAAAAGCTGTTGTAACGTCAACATCTTGAACTTGGGAATGTCCAAAACGTGTTGAGGAGAGATAAATCCAAAATTGGTCTCCACGTGTTCCCCTTCTTTGGTACAAGGAACAGGCGAGAATAAAATCCTAGGCCCCTTTCTGATACAGGGACTGGCTGAATGGCCCCTATGTGAAGTAACTGTAAAACTTGCTTGTGAGCCTCTTTTCTTTGTAGAGGAGGAACGTCTGGCATGCCTTTGAAAGGGGCATTGTATGGAAATAAAATCTGTAACCGTGGTGAATGATATCCAACACCCATTTGTCTTGAGTAATTAAATCCCAATTTTCTTTGAAAAGAGACAGTCTTCCTCCCAAAGGAGCTGCCAAACGTAAATCTGCTGGCAGCTGAAGAAACAGGTCATTGGGTCTCTTTACTTAAAGGACTGACCCCTGCCCTCACCAGAAGTCTGAGCAGGTGAACTCCCTGTTCTAGGCCTAAAAGAACCTTGAGCCCTGCCCTACCACGCCTAGACCTACCCCTAGACTGACAATCATAAACAGGATATGACCACCCCATAAGCAGGCCAATTTCTACTAAACTGGTGGCTGCACCTGCAAAAAATCTTTAACAGTTTGCATAGACTTAGCTTTGTCCTCCATTTTCTTCAAAACTGCTTCCACAGGCGAACCAAACACCACATCAGACTGTAAAGGAGCATCCAAAATCCTTGTCTTAACATGCTCAGCTAAATTCTGATCCTTCAACCAGGCATGCCTGCGAAGAACAGAACTGGTAGCAGCCACCCTCGAGGAGGCCTGTACAGCATCAAAACCACATTGCAAAGAATGCTTACCCACTTGTTCAGACACATGAACCAAATCCAGCAACTCTTTACACTCAATACCTTCCGCCAAAGCATCCACCTTAGATTTCAATTGTGAAAGGAGATAATTCTGATATTTTAGCATGTGAAACTGACAATTCAAAGCTCTCATGGCTAGAGTGGAAGAAGTATACACTTTCTTTCCCCACCTATCCAAAGCCCTTGCCTCTTTATCACTGGGAACAGGATTTTTAACCACAGAAGCCTTTACACCCTTAGGCCCTTGAGAAATAGTTTCTGGGTCCGCCCTAGGACTCTTAAACAAATATTTATGAGCTTCAGGCACCCTATAATACCTATCAGGCTTAACAGGAGCAGGAGGCAAAGAGTCAGGGTTCAGGGAAGCCTCTGCAAAAACATCTTCCACCACATTCAACACAGGAGGAATAAGCTAAAGGCCTATGCTGGGGTAAAAACAAGAACTCCCTAAGCCTTTTCCTGAGTCAGAGTAATCCTGGCCTTCCCATTTAAAGTGCTCCCTCATGGAATGCAAAGTCTCTGAAAATGAGAAATCCTCAGGTGGAGGCTGTAGGAGTGGAATCATCCACATCAGAATCAGAATAAGTAGGATACTCCTGCAAATCTTCCACAGAAGATTCTGAAGCCTCTGAACACTGTTCAAAACTATCAAACTCGGTTCCACCCTAGGCCTCTTATCAGGCGGAGGCATAGGACCCCTAATCATAGCAATCAAATCTTCTGCCATTTTAAGCATATGTTTCTTAGGTACAGAACCCGAAATGCTAGGAGAAGCCCCCACTGAAGCTGAAGTAGGTCTACCTCTTAAAGAAGTTTTGGCAACAGAAGGAGAGGCCCTAACTACCTTGGGAAGAGAGGGAAGAACAGTCACCTGAGAAGCCCCCTCAGCCTGGCCTACCTCCTGAGAAGGCACATCCTGTAAGAGTATAGTTTCTGCCTGGGACTCCATGGAAACTCCTGGCAAAACCTCCGGCTCCACTGAGCCTTCTAAAGAACCGACGTCCGGGACTGCGGTTCCTCAACCCTAGGCTTCACTGTTTTATCCTTGCGCTTCTTGGAGGCGGGCGGAGCATCCGACGGCATTTTATAATTAACGCTTCCCAAACACTAACCTGGCACAGTCTAACCTCCTCTTAATAGTGCGTTTGTTAAACCTAGCACAAGAGCGGCAACCAACAACGTCGTGCTCAGGCCCTAAACAAGGTATACACAAGGTATGATAATCCCTATCACGGTATCTGTTTCCCACAAGAAATACAGTTATTCACTTTTTCTGACATCCGGTAAAATACTGAGGCAAGAAAAACTAAAATGTTCTCAGCGGGTACTTAGCCAACTCTGTTTCGGTCTGAAACTCCGGTTCGAAATATTTCAACGCCAACCTGCACTGCAAAACTGCTTCTGCATCGGACCATGCGGCAAAAGACTGAGGATATGGCGCCGGTCATGCGATTAGTACCCTGGACGTACTGGCGCCAGTCTAATGCGCCCTGACCGACGTCAGCCTTATACTCTGGTATTCGGGCCGACGGGACGCGGACTATACCCAATAGTCAGGACTGCAGCAATGGAAGACGAAGAACATCAAGGTTTGCCATGACAAATACTTGAGGTCGCAAGATGAGGCTGGTTCGAAAGGAGTCATTGTCAGAGCTTTTAGAACCAATGACAAATCCCATGGTTGAATAGGTTCTCCAAAAAGGTGGCTTCAGATTCACTTTTTTTCTTAAATGAAGGTCTTGCACAATTTATGGGACATGAGAGGAATCATGGACACCCTCATGAAAATTAGAAATTGCAGCCAAATAAACTAACGGTAGTGGCAGATGGGTGCTGAAAAGGGGTCTACTTGTTTATCTTTCAGCCAAGAGGTAAATCTTTTCCACTTGCTCAGATAAGTAATCTTAGTGAAAGACTGGTGAGAAGAAATGAGAATATCACATACTGGTAAAGAAAGATCATTCTGCCTGGCAATCAAAAGAATTGGAGTAGCTAAGCAGTTAGCGTCAAGCTGTTCAGGTTGGGATGAATCCGGTTCTCTGGGTGCGAGATCATATCCGGGGTTGGATGGAGAAACCATAATCGATCTAGTAGGCGAGGCCAGAGGAAGGGAAAGTACAGTTGTGTACACCTACCATAAATGTAGATGTTAGTGTCTTCACTGCTGCAGTCATGACTGTAGGGTTCTCCCCTGCCGGCAGGCAGCCCTCGGTCGGCCAGAATCCCAAAATCTGGGTCCGGCGCCGGCTGTTCAACCATGCTCCCTGACGTCAGAGCGCCAGGTGTACAAAGCTGACAGCAGACGCCATCTTCTCCAGTTTCTTGCCCCAGATGTCAGGAGTCCCAAAACGAAAAAGGTCCCATAACCTTTGCAAATACACCTCAGAAGAATGGTGAAAAAAGGAAATGCACAAAAGTAAAAATAAGAGGGGACAGGAGGGAGGGAAACTCAGACTGCAACAGTGAAGACATAACATCTACATTTATGGTAGGTGTACACAACTGTACTATGTTCATAGTGTTTCACTGTTGCAGTCATGACTGTAGGGTAGAATCCCAAAGCTGAAAGAAAGGGAGGTGGTCATAAAGAGGAAGGGGTGGCTAAAAGGCCCTGCAAGACTGCAGAGGCAAAGCCTGCCCTAGACTTAGAGGAGAGAGGTAGATTGTAGTGCTTAGAAAAAGTATGCACTGAACTCCAAGTTGCAGCTTCCAAAATGTCTTTGGTAGGAACTCCCCTGAGGAAGGCCGCAGAAGTGGCAGCAGCTCTAGTGGAATGAGTCCGTATACTCCCTGGGATTTGCTTTCCATGGTGTGAACAACAATCTGATTCCATGAGCAATCCATTTAGAAATGGTCTGTTTTGAAATGGCTTTACCTTGGGAACTTGAAGCATAAGAAACAAACAATTGTTCTGATTTCCCGATGTCCTTGGTTCTGTTCAGGTAAAAACGTAGTTGTCTGTGTACATCCAAGGAATGCAAGATCCTTTCCCCTTTATTTTGAGGAGTGGGGAAAAAGGTTGGCAAGTGGATAGCCACTTTGGAAACCACCTTAGGCATAAAGGTAGGATTAGTCCTCAAAGATACCCTTGTCTTCATGAAAAATAATACAAGGTTGCACAGCCATAAGAGCTTGTAACTCTGACACTCTCCTGGCAGAGGTTAGGGCTAACAGGATAACTGTCTTCCAAGATAAAAACTTGATGTCAGAAGAGGCAGCAGGCTCAAAAGGAGGCAAGGTTAGTTTTTCCAAAACATAGTTGAGATCCCAAGCAGGAATGGGAGATCTAGGAGGTCTAAGTTCTTAGATCCTCTGAGAAACTGTCTCATGAGCTGGTGGGAAAAGATGTGAGGGTCTGTATTATAATGAGCAGAAATAACAGAGGCATGTATCTTAATGGAAGAGAGAGTCCCTTATGTAAGAGATATGTCAAGTAAAGTAAAATTGAGTAATGTTAGGAAGAAGAGGATCAGAATCCTGAGCCTGCATCCAGGAACAAAATCTTTTCCATTTTCCTGCATAAAATTTTCTAGTGCTAGGATGTCTGGCTTCTAAAATGGACATCCATAACCTGCTTGAGTAGTAAAGAAGAAATCAAGGCCCTGGATTAACCACGCCACCAGGCTGAGTTTTCTGACATGAGAGTGTAGAACCTGATCCTGATGTTGGGACAGAAGGTTCGGAGACTGAGGTAAAACCCAAGGGGGCTCCAGGCATAGTTTTTTTTTTAGAGTTGGATACCAAAACTGCCAAGGCCAATTTGGAGCCAGCAAGATCATCTTGGGCTTGTCCTGTTTTATCTTCAATAAAACCCGTGGAAGAAGAGGAAGAGGCGGAAAGGCATATCCCCCCCCCCCCACCCCGAGAGGTTCCTCCAACTGAATGACAGGGCATCCACTTTCCAAGCTTCTCTGTGGAAAGTCCTGGTGCAAACATACTGTAGTAGACGATTGAGATGGGATGCAAAGAGGTCTATGTGAGGACATCCCCATATTGCTGTTATCCTGAATATTTTGGTGTCCAGCATCCACTCATGTGGATCCGAAAGGTTTCTGCTCAGACTGTCTGCCAGGAAGTTTTGTTTCCCTGGTAGAAACTGAGCTTGAAGATCCAGATTGCAAGCTAGAGCCGCGTTCCTTAGATCCATGGCTAGTCTGCAAAGGGGGTAGGAATGAGATCCCCCTTGTTTATGTACCACATAACTGTGGTGTTCTGTCCGTATTAGCAGTTGTCCTGGTTGTAAAAGATTCCTGAAGGCCAATAGAGCTTTCTGAACGGCTAACATTTCCTTTAAGTTGATATGCAGGTGCTTCTGATCCTTTGTCCAAAGGCCCTGCAGACAATTGCCCTGAAAATGGGCTCCCCAAGCATAATCCGAGGCGCCTGTGGTTAGAATCCGAGTGGCAGGAGGCAGACAAGGGTTTCCCTTTGTTTAGAGCACATGCCCTGGACCACCAAAGAAATTCCTTTTGAAGGCAAGGAAGGACTGAGATCAGTGTGTCTAAACTGTGGTAATGCTGAGACCATACATTTTTAGGTACCACTGTATTTTCCTCATGTGTAGTCTTGCATATGGTACGAGAAGGATGCAGGAGGCCATGTAACCAAAAGCCTGCAGGAATTTCCTTGCAGATAGTAGAGTTAAAGTTGCCAAGGTTCTGAAAGTTGAAGCCAGCTGTAATTGTTTTTCGGATGTCAGAAATGACATCTGGGTTGTGGTGTTTAGAAGTGCACCCAGAAAGGTTCTGTTGTGATGGTGTCAAATTTGACTTTATGTTTACAGAGAATCCCATGAACTTGGAGGTTCTGTACAAATTCTAGATGTTTGAGTAAGACATCCTTGCTGTCTGCCTGAATTAGACAATCGTCCAGATAGGGGTAAATTTGAATTCCCTTGAGTCTGCAATAAGCTACTACTGGAGCCAGGCATTTGGTGAAGACCCTGGGCGCAGTAGACAATTAAAAGGGCAGCCCAGAGAATTGAAAGTGTCTCGATCCGGCCTTGAACCAGAGGTATTTTCCGTGATCCTGCCTGATGGGAATGTGTAAATATGCCTCCTTTAAATCCAAAGTTACCATCCATGCATCTTTGGACAGCATTGAAGTAGCTGCTGTATGAGCATCTTGAATTTTGGAATCCCTAGAAAGGTGTTCAAGACAGATCCAGAATGGGTCTCCATGAGTTTTGCTTCCTTGGGACTAGAAAGAGCCTTGAGTGAAAACCTTTTCCCATCTCTGAAAGTGGAACCAGTACTATGGCATTCATAGCCAAAAGAGCTTCCACCTGGTTTAAGGCCTCCGTCCATTGATGTTTTGGAAGGTCTGGCCATCCGCTTGGCCTTGGCAAGGTATGAAAATGGAATTTGTAACCTCTTAAAACCACATCTAAAACCCACTTGTCTTGGGTTATTTGAGTCCCAATTTTGATGAGAGCTTTCCTCCGAGAGGGGCTTCCAGGCAAGAAATTCCTGTAGCCCAGAGGGAGTCATTGAGTTTGTTTCCTTTGAGTTTGTGACCTGTCCTCTCCTCCCCTAGGGGTGGAAGCAGTCCACTGTCTTGATCTGTAAGAAGTGTGTGTTTGAGGCCTTCCTCTGGAGCGTCTATATCTACCCCTCTGAGAACTTCCTCTGGAGCGTCTATATCTACCCCTCTGAGGCCTGTCTGAAGTGGGAAAGGACCAATTTTTTGAAGGCCAATTCCTGCTAAATCTAGGTGGCTGTACTTGTAAGAAATCTTTAACTGTTTGCATGGATTTCGCCTTATCCTCCATCTTTTTAATCACCTCTTCAGCTTTTGATCCAAACAAAACATTATGCTGAACAGGAGCATCCAATAATTTAGCCTTACTTGTTCAGGCAAATTTTGTTCCTTTAGCCATGCATGCCTTCTAATGACTGTGCCAGAGGCCGCAGCCCTACAAGAAGCCTCCAAGGCATCAAATCCACAGTGTAAGCCATGCTTCCCAACCTGTTCAGTGGCATGCACTAAGTCATGTAATTCCTTATCTGCACAGGCAGAAATGGAAGTAAGCTTTTATTTTAAAACAGACAAGAGAAATTGCTGGTATTTCAGCATATGAAACTGACAGTTTAAAGACCCAATGGACAAAGTAGCAGAAGTGTACACCTTTTTTCCCCATCTTTCTAAGGATAGAGAATCCTTTTCAGTAGGAATGGGATGTTTGGCAGAAGCGGCCTTAACTCCCTTAGGACCCTAGTTTCAGGGTCAGCAGTAGGGTTCTTGTATAAAAACTGATGGGAATCAGGAACCCTGTAATATCCATCAGGCTTAACAGGAGCAGGAGGAAAAGAGTCAGGGGTTAAGTTAGCCTCCGAAAAGGCATCTACAATATCCAAAAAGTACAGTTTTGTACCTACCATAAATGTAGATGTTCGAAGATCCACATTGCTGCAGTCCTTACATATGGGTAGTCCGCTGTCCTCGGTCGGCCCGAATACCAAAGTATAAGGCTGACGTCGGTCAAGGCGCTTAAAACTGACATCAGGGCGTCAGGGTACAAAAGCGCATGACAGGCGCCATATCCTCAGTCTTTTCTTGCCCCAGATGTCAGAAGGCCTAAAAGAAAGGCCAAAACCAAGAGACAGCAAAAACCAGCCAACCACCCCTGCACTAATCCTATTTACAATATTTACAATATTCACAACCCAAACCACACAACCGCCTCTAACTACAGAGGGGAAGGAGGGAGGGTAAATTGGACTGCAGCAATGTGGATCTTCGAACATCTACATTTATGGTAGGTACAAAACTGTACTATGTTCTTCATCTCACATTGCTGCAGTCCTTACATATGGGTAGAATCCCAAAGCAGAGGTAAGGGAGGATGGCAAAACTAAAAAGCATTAGGAGCTGCCAAAATGCCCTGTAAAATTGCAGTGGCAAAGCCAGCCCTAGATTTAGAGTAAAGCGGAAGGTGGTAATGCTTAGAGAAAGTATGCACTGAACTCCAAGTAACTGCCTCCAAAATATCTTTAGTTGCCACCCCCCTTAAAAGCTGTAGAAGTGGCAGTAGCCCTAGTGGAATGAGGCCTAATCCCAGCTGGAATCTCCTTACCATGATGGGAATAACAGAAAGCAATACAAAACCCAATCCACTTAGAAATAGTTTGTTTTGAAACAGGCTTGCCCTGAGAACCCAAAGCAAATGAAACAAAAAAATTAACCCTTTTGCTGAAAAAAAAAAAAGAAAACCCCTTTG